>NC_053027.1:503638829-503938829 GCF_003073215.2 Triticum urartu | reverse complement strand
AAGTTACAAATGTTGGAAATGGAATTGGGTCCAAGGTCTTGAGGATGGAGTTTGAAAAAATGAAGGACCTCTCTGAAGAATTTTGAACCGGGCGATGAGAAGCCACGGTTCATATGGTCAGTGAAGACAATTACTTCTCCGTCTTTTGGATTGGGGTGCTCTTCCTCCGGGTCAGGAGCACGATAAGACATGACATTCTTTGAAGGTAGAAACCCAACGATGAAGAACTCTTTCAGCCGTTCCTCAGTTATGGATGAAGGGACCCAGTTACAGACGGTGGGTGTCTTTGACGGCATGATGAGCAGCGAACTAAAAAGTAAATAACAATATGCCGGCTCAGTCTACGATCAGTTATAAAGCAAGTAATGGCGGTTTCACTAAGGGCTAATGACATATAGGGAAAAGAAAGCCGGAGCGGTAAGCCGCCATGACTAAAGATTTTCTCAGAAAGCAGATTCAGTTAAGTGTTGGCATAAACAAGTTTCGCCAAGCTGTCATTATCATTTTGGACCAAAAGGCTGTTTTAAAAGAGGGAAATATTCTAGACCTGAAAACCTGGTACAGATGAGTTCGTCGGCTATAAAGAAGCATTTATACAGGTAAAAGGGATCTACTGATATCAAAAATGAATGCCAAACAGCTACCGCGCGAGTTATATCTCTTTTTTGGATCAAAAGAAGTTGCGGAGAAGATCTACAAGATGATCCGTGGCAAACAGGTGAAGAACACTGAAGAACTCGCAAAACCTAGAACAGATCTAGGTGCGTGAGAGAGAAGAAACTTACAAGATGTAGGCCTGCCGCGAAGAGTCACCGCATTCTCTGGACGGACTCAAGGTGATGCAGCAGCCAAGCTTGATGACGACGATGAGAGTTGCGGCGGCGACAGAGCTCGAGCAGCAGCGGAGGTTGCGTGAGGAAGAAGATGAGGAAGAAAGGAGAATGAGAAGGACCGGGCACGTGCCTATTTATAAGGGCAGATGCGAACAGACGGGCGCGAAAATCAAGGGAGAACCAAATAATGAATATCCAGCTATATAGACGCCTCGATTCTCGGGAAGCATTAAAGATCAAAGATCCGTTGGAAGATGACGTCATGAAAGTTTTTGTGTTTTCAAAAGATGACGTCACGGCGGGTTACAAAGATTTTTTTCAGGCGGAAGATAGATTTCGTCTAAGTATTGAAGATTGACAAAGAACAACATTCAAAATCAACCTGGGGCCTAATGTTGGGGATATTACTACCAGTATGACCCGCCCAGGAGGGGCCGGGTCAGCCCTAATGGCGGGTTACATAAGAAGCCCAATATACAGTCAAGATGATAGTTTACTAAACATATAGAAAGCCCAAAGGCCTCGGGCCGGCTTAAAGCCCGTTATTGTAAACCGCCATATGGGTGGCAAGACTTGTAAAGAAAGGCATGTAAAGGAAGTCACCGAGCCGGACACGGTTATGAGCCGGCCGGGACTCTGTAGGCCACCAGGCGTCAACCCGTGTATATAAGGGGACGACCCGGTGGCGGTTTAGGGAGAGAGAGAACTAAGTCGATAACCAAGCCGGCAAGTTAAGCCTGTTGGAGATCGAAACCTCAGCAATACCAATCCCAACTAGATGTAGGCTTTTACCTTCATCGTAAGGGGCCGAACTAGTATAAAAACTCTCGTGTGTCCTTTGTCCCGATCAACCCCTTTAAGCTTCCTAGTGTGATGGCCCTACGACTAAGTCCTTGCTCTAGGACATCTGTCGTGTCAATTCCACAACACTTTGGGTATCAGTCACATGGAGATGTGAACTGATCACATAAAGATGTGAACTATTGGTGTTAAATCACATGGCGATGTGAACTAGATTATTGACTCTATTCCAAGTGGGAGACTGAAGGAAATATGCCCTAGAGGCAATAATAAAGTTGTTATTTATATTTCCTTATATCATGATAAATGTTTATTATTCATGCTAGAATTGTATTAACCAGAAACTTAGTACATGTGTGAATACATAGACAAAACAGAGTCTCCCTAGTATGCCTCTACTTAACTAGCTCGTTAATCAAAGATGGTTAAGTTTCCTGACCATAGACATGCATTGTCATTTGATGAACGGGGTCACATCATTAGAGAATGATGTGATGGACAAGACCCATCCGTTAGCTTATCATAAATGATCGTTTAGTTTTATTGCTATTGCTTTCATCATGACTTATACATGTTCCTCTGACTATGAGATTATGCAACTCTCGAATACCGGAGGAACACCTCGTGTGCTATCAAATGTCACAACATAACTGGGTGACTATAAAGATGCTCTACAGGTGCCTCCGATGGTGTTTGTTGAGTTGGCATAGGTCAAGATTAGGATTTGTCACTCCGGTTGTCGGAGAGGTATCTCTAGGCCCTCTCGGTAATGCACATCACTACAAGCCTTGCAAGCAATGTGACTAATGAGTTAGTTGTGGGATAATGCATTAAAGAACGAGTAAAGAGACTTGTCGGTAACGAGATTGAACTAGGTATTGAGATACCGACGATCGAATCTCGGGCAAGTAACATACCGATGACAAAGGGAACAACGTATGTTGTTGTGCGGTTTGACCGATAAAGATCGTCATAGAATATGTAGGAAACAATATGAGCATCCAGGTTCCGCTATTGGTTATTGACCGGAGATGAGTCTTGGTCATGTCTACATAGTTCTCGAACCCGTAGGGTCCGCACGCTTAACGTTCGGTGACGATCGTTATTATGAGTTTATATGTTTTGATGTACCGAAGGTAGTTTGGAGTCCCGGATATGATCACGGACATGACGAGGAGTCTCGAAATGGTCAAGACATAAAGATAGATATATTGGAAGACTATGTTTGGACATTGGAAAGGTTCCGGATGAGTTCGGCATTTTTCAGAGTACCGGGAGGTTACCGGAACCGCCCGGGGAGTATATGGGCCTTATTGGGCCTTGGTGGAATAGAGGAGAGGAAGGGAAAAGGTGGGAGGCGCGCCCTCTAGCACAATCCGAATTCTGTGGGGGCCGATCCCCCCCTTTCCTTTCCTCTCTCCTCCCCTTCCTTCTCTCCTACTCCTACTACTTGGAAGGGGGGAATCCTACTCCCGGTGGGAGTAGGACTCCCCTAGGGAGCGCCATAGAGGGCCGGCCCTCCCCCCTCCCCCACTCCTTTATATACGGGGGAGGGGGCACCCCATAGACACACAAGTTGATCATTGTCTTAGCCGTGTGCGGTGCCCCCCTCCACCATAATCCACCTTGGTCATATCGTCGTAGTGCTTAGGCGAAGCCGTGCGCCGGTAGCATCATCATCACCGTCATCACGCCGTCGTGCTCACGAAGCTCTCCCTCGACACTCAGCTGGATCGAGAGTTCGTGGGACGTCACCGAGCTGAACGTGTGCAGATCGTGGAGGTGCCGTACTTTCGGTACTAGGATCAGTCGGATCATGAATACATACGACTACATCAACCATGTTGTCATAACGCTTCCGCTTACGGTCTACAAGGGTACGTAAACAACACTCTCCCCTCTCGTTGCTATGCATCACCTAGATAGATCTTGTGTGTGCGTAGGAATTTTTTTGAAATTACTGCTTTCCCAACAGTGGTATCAGAGCTTGTGGGCGTGGGCACTCGAGCCAGGTCTATGCGTAGATGTTATATGAACGACTAGAACACATTGGAGTTGTGGGTGTGACTATGTACATATTGCTTGCCGTCACTAGTTGATTCTTGATTCAGCGGTATTATTGGATGAAGCGGCTCAGACCGACATTACGCTTACGCTTACACGATGCTGGTTCTACCGACATGCTTTAGTTGAATCGGTTTCAATGAACAGGGTTCTTTCTGAAGATCAAAAAGCAATCACTATACTACATTGTGGTTTTTGATGCTTAGGTAAGAACGGTTCTTGCTAGAAGCCCGTAGCAGCCATGTAAAACTTGCAACAACAAAGTAGAGGAAGTCTAACTTGTTTTTGCAGGGCATGTTGTGATGTGATATGGTCAAGACATGATGCTAAATTTTATTGTATGAGATGATCATGTTTTGTAACAGAGTTATCGGCAACTGGCAGGAGCCATATGGTTGTCGCTTTATTGTATGAAATGCAATCACCATGTAATTGCTTTACTTTATCACTAAGAGGTAGCGATAGTCATAGAAGCAATAGTTGGCGAGATGACAATGATGCTTCGATGGAGATCAAGGTGTCAAGCTGGTGACGATGGTGATCATGACGATGCTTTGGAGATGGAGATCAAAGGCACAAGATGATGATGGCCATATCATATCACTTATATTGATTGCATGTGATGTTTATCCTTTATGCATCTTATTTTTCTTAGTTCGGCGGTAGCATTATAAGATGATCTCTCACTAAATTTCAAGGTATAAGTGTTCTCCCTGAGTATGCACCGTTGCTACAGTTCGTCGTGCCGAGACACCACGTGATGATCGAGTGTGATAAGCTCTACGTTCACATACAACGGGTGCAAGCCAGTTTTGCACACGCGGAATACTCGAGTTAAACTTGATGAGCCTAGCATATGCAGATATGGCCTCGAAACACTGACACCGAAAGGTCGAGCGTGAATCATATAGTAGATATGATCAACATAGTGATGTTCACCATTGAAAACTACTCCATATCACGTGATGATCGGACATGGTTTAGTTGATATGGATAACGTGATCACTTAGATGATTAGAGGGATGTCTATCTAAGTGGGAGTTCTTAAGTAATATGATTAATTGAACTTTAATTTATCATGAACTTAGTACCTGATAGTATTTTGCATGTCTATGTTGTTGTAGATAGATGGCCCGTGTTGTTGTTCCGTTGAATTTTAATGCGTTCCTAGAGAAAGCTAAGTTGAAAGATGATGGTAGCAACTACACGGACTGGGTCCGTAACTTGAGGATTATCCTCATTGCTGCACAAAAGAATGACGTCATGGAAGCATCGCTAGGTGACAAACCCGCTGCAAGAGAAATACCAGATGTTATGAACGTCTGGCAGAGCAAAGTTGATGACTACTCGATAGTTCAGTGTGCCATGCTTTACGGCTTAGAACCGGGATTTCAACGATGTTTTGAACGTCATGGAGCATATGAGATGTTCCAGGAGTTGAAGTTAATATTTCAGGCAAATGCCCGGATTGAGAGATATGAAGTCTCCAATAAATTCTACAACTGCAAAATGGAGGAGAATAGTTCTGTCAGTGCACATATACTCAGAATGTCTGGGTACCACAACCACTTGACTCAGCTGGGAGTTAATCTTCCTGATGATAGTGTCATTGACAGAGTTCTTCAATCACTGCCACCAAGCTACAAGAGCTTCGTGATGAACTATAATATGCAAGGGATGGATAAGACAATTCCCGAGCTCTTCGCAATGCTAAAGGTTGCGGAGGTAGAAATCGAGAAGGAGCATCAAGTGTTGATGGTCAACAAGACCACCAGTTTCAAGAAAAAGGGTAAAGGGAAGAAGGGCAACTTCAAGAAGAATGAGGGAGTCCTAGATTAGGGGGTCGTCGGGCATCCGGACTGTGGTACATAGGCTGGACTGATGGACAATGAAGATGCAAGGCTGAAGACTCCCACCCACATCCCGTTGGGACTTTCCTTGGCGTGGAAGGCAAGCTTGGCATCCCAATATGAAGATTCCTTTCTCCGTAACCGACTTTGTACAACCCTGGTCCCCTCCGGTGTCCATATAAACCGGAGGGTTTAGTCCGTAGAGGCAGAGAACAATCATAATCCGATAGGCTAGACTTCTAGGGTTTTAGCCATTACGATCTCGTGGTAGATCAACTCTTGTAACCCCAATACTGATCAATATTAATCTAGCAAGACGTAGGGTTTTACCTCCATCAAGAGGGCCCGAACCTAGGTTAACATTGTGTTCCCTGTCTCCTGTTACCATCAACCTCAGACACACAGTTCGGGACCCCCTACCCGAGATCCGTCGGTTTTGACACCGACATTGGTGCTTTCATTGAGAGTTCTGTTGTGTCGCCGCCAAGAGGTTCGATGGCCCCGTCAATCATCCACAACAACATTGTCCAAGGAGAAACCTTCCTCCCCAGACAAATCTTCATGTTCGGCGGCTTCGCACTGCGGGCCAACTAGCTTGGCCATCTAGAGCAGATCGATGGCTACGTCCCTGGCCACCAGGTCAGATTTGGAAGCTTGAACTATGTCGCAAACACCCACGGAGACTTGACGACGGATTCGAGACCACGGTAGTAGCCGCTCCCTGTCACCACGATGAACATGACTTAAATGTGTCATCGAATCACACCCAGGAGATGGGACCTACAACCGCTCCGGCTCTAGATCCGGAGCAGATCACGCCATCCGAGGACGGGAGGCTCACCCCCGCCATGGAGGCCGCAGACTCAGCGGTGTTGGAGCCGCACACAGACCTAACATCAAGTGAGATCTATATTGCCAGAACCTCGGACACATTTCCAGCTACAGGTTCCGAGGCATGTGAAGGAAATATGCCCTAGAGGTAATAATAAAGTTATTATTTATTTCCTTATATCATGATAAATGTTTATTATTCATGCTAGAATTGTATTAACCGGAAACATAATACATGTGTGACTACATAGACAAACAGAGTGTCACTAGTATGCCTCTACTTGACTAGCTCGTTGATCAAAGATGGTTATGTTTCCTAACCATAGACATGAGTTGTCATTTGATTAACGGGATCACATCATTAGGAGAATGATGTGATTGACTTGACCCATTCCGTTAGCATAGCACTTGATCGTTTAGTTTGTTGCTATTGCTTTCTTCATGACTTATACATGTTCCTATGACTATGAGATTATGCAACTCCCGTTTACCGGAGGAACACTTTGTGTGCCACTAAACGTCACAACGTAACTGGGTGATTATAAAGGTGCTCTACAGGTGTCTCCGAAGGTACTTGTTGGGTTGGCGTATTTCGAGATTAGGATTTGTCACTCCGATTGTCGGAGAGGTATCTCTGGGCCCTCTCGGTAATGCACATCACTTAAGCCTTGCAACTAATGAGTTAGTTGCAGGATGATGTATTACAGAACGGGTAAAGAGACTTGCCGATAACGAGGTTGAACTAGGTATTGAGATACCGACGATCGAATCTCGGGCAAGTAACATACCGATGACAAATGGAACAACGTATGTTGTTATGCGGTCTGACCGATAAAGATCTTCATAGAATATGTGGGAGCCAATATGAGCATCCAGGTTCCGCTATTGGTTATTGACTGGAGACGTGTCTCGGTCATGTCTACATTGTTCTCGAACCCGTAGGGTCCGCACGCTTAAGGTTTTGATGACAGTTATATTATGAGTTTATGAGTTTTGATGTACCGAAGGAGTTCGGAGTCCCAGATGAGATCGGGGACATGACGAGGAGTCTTGAAATGGTCGAGACATAAAGATCGATATATTGGATGACTATATTCGGACATCGGAAAGGTTCCGAGTGATTCGGGTATTTTTCGGAGTACCAGAGAGTTACGGGAATACGTATTGGGCCTTATTGGGCCATACGGGAAAGAAGGAAAAGGGCCTCAAGGGTGGCCGCACCCCTCCCCTTGGTCTGGTCTGAATTGGACTAGGGAAGGGGGGCGCCCCCTTCCTTCCTTCTCCTTTTCCCTTCTCTTTCCTTCCCTCCTACTCCTACTACATGGAAGGGTTCCTAGTTCTACTAGGAAAGGGGGAATCCTACTCCCGGTGGGAGTAGGACTCCCCTAGTTCGCGCCATAGAGAGGGCCGGCCTCTCCCCTCCTCCACTCCTTTATATACGTGGCCAGGGGCACCCCATAGACACACAAGTTGATCTTCATGATCGTTCTCTTAGCCGTGTGCGGTGCCCCCCTCCACCATAATCCTCGATAATATTGTAGCGGTGCTTAGGCGAAGCCCTGCGACGGTAGAACATCAAGATCGTCACCATGCCGTCGTGCTGACGGAACTCTTCCCCGACACTTTGCTGGATCGAAGTCCGGGGATCGTCATCGAGCTGAACGTGTGCTAGAACTCAAAGTTGCCGTAGTTTCGGTGCTTGATCGGTCGGGCCGTGAAGACGTTCGACTACATCAACCGCGTTGTGCTAAAGCTTCCGCTTCCGGTCTATGAGGGTACGTAGACAACACTCTCCCCTCTCGTTGCTATGCATCACCATGATCTTGCGTGTGCGTAGGAAAATTTTGAAATTACGACGTTACCCAACAGTGGCATCCGAGCCTAGGTTTTATGCGTTGATGTTGTGCACGAGTAGAACACAAGTGAGTTGTAGGCGATATAAGTCATTCTGCTTACCAGCATGTCATACTTTGGTTCGGCGGTATTGTTGGATGAAGCGGCCCGGACCGACATTACGCGTACGCTTACGCGAGACTGGTTCTACCGACGTGCTTTGCACACAGGTGGCTGGCGGGTGTCAGTTTCTCCAACTTTAGTTGAACCAAGTGTGGCTACGCCCGGTCCTTGTGAAGGTTAAAACAGCACCAACTTGACAAACTATCGTTGTGGTTTTGATGCGTAGGTAAGAACGGTTCTTGCTAAAGCCTGTAGCAGCCACGTAAAACTTGCAACAACAAAGTAGAGGACGTCTAACTTGTTTTTGCAGGGCATGTTGTGATGTGATATGGTCAAGACGTGATGAGATATAAGTTGTTGTATAAGATGATCATGTTTTGTTGAAGTTATCGGCAACTGGCAGAAGCCTTATGGTTGTCTCTTTATTGCATAAGATGCAAGTGCCAAATAATTGCTTTACTTTATCGCTATGCGATAGCAATAGTTGCAAGAGCAATAGTTGGCGAGACGACCATGTGACGACACATTGATATAGATCAAGATGATGGAGATCATGATGTCATGCTGGTGACGATGGAAATCATGATGATGTTTTGGAGATGGAGATCAAAGGCACAAGATGATGATGGCCATATCATGTCACATATTTTTTGCATGTGATGTTTATCTTTTATGCATCTTATCTTGCTTTAATTGACGGTAGCATTATAAGATGATCTCTCACTAAATTTCAAGATAAAAGTGTTCTCCCTGAGTATGCACCGTTGCCAAAGCTCGTCATGCCCAGACACCACGTGATGATCGGGTGTGATAAGCTCTACGTCCATCTACAACGGGTGCAAGCCAGTTTTTGCACACGCAGAATACTCAGGTTAAACTTGACGAGCCTAGCATATGCAGATATGGCCTCGGAACACTGAGACCGAAAGGTCGAGCGTGAATCATATAGTAGATATGATCAACATAATGATGTTCACCATTGAAAGCTACTCCATTTCACGTGATGATCGGTTATGGTTTAGTTGATTTGGATCACGTGATCACTTAGATGATTAGAGGGATGTCTATCTAAGTGGGAGTTCTTAAGTAATATGATTAATTGAACTTTAATTTATCATGAACTTAGTGCTGGTAGTATTAGCATATCTATGTTATAGATCAATAGCTCGCGATGTTGCTCCCCGTTTAATTTTTATATGTTCCTAGAGAAAACTAAGTTGAAAAATGTTAGTAGCAATGATGCGGATTGGATCCGTGATCTGAGGATTATCCTCATTGCTGCACAGAAGGATTATGTCCTTGATGCACCGCTAGGTGACAGACCTATTGCAGGAGCAGATGCAGACGTTATGAACATTTGGCTAGCTCAATATGATGACTACTTGATAGTTTAGTGCACCATGCTTAACAGCTTAGAATCGGGACTTCAAAGATGTTTTGAATGTCATGGACCATATGAGATGTTCCAGGAGTTGAAGTTAATATTTCAAGAAATACCCGAGTTGAGAGATATGAAGTCTCCAACAAGTTCTATAACTAAAAATATGGAGGAGAATAGCTCAAGTAGTGAGCATGTGCTCAGATTGTCTGGGTACTACAATCGCTTGAATCAAGTGGGAGTTAATCTTCCAGATAAAATAGTGATTGCCAGAATTCTCTAGTCACCATCACCAAGTTAGTAGAACTTCGTGATGAACTATAGTATGCAAGGGATGATGAAAATGATTCCCGAGCTTTTCATGATGATGAAATCGATGGAGGTAGAAATCAAGAAAGAGCATCAAGTGTTGATGATTAACAAGACCACTAGTTTCAAGAAAAAGGGCAAAGGGAAAGAAAGGGAACTTCAAGAAGAACGGCAAGCAAGTTGCTGCTCATGTGAAGAAGCCCAAGTCTGGTCCTAAGCCTGAGACTAAGTACTTCTACTGCAAAGGGACTGGTCACTGGAAGCGGAACTGCCACAAATATTTGGCGGATAAGAAGGATGGCAAAGTGAACAAAGGTATATTTGATATACAGATTATTGATGTGTATTTTACTAGTGTTCGTAGCAACCCCTCGGTATTTGATACTGGTTCAGTTGCTAAGAGTAGTAACTCGAAACGGGAGTTGCAGAATGAACAGAGACTAGTTAAGGGCGAAGTGACGATGTGTGTTGGAAGTGGTTCCAAGATTGATATAATCAGCATCGCACACTCCCTATACTTTCGGGATTAGTGTTGAACCTAAATAAGTGTTATTTGGTGTTTGCGTTGAGCATGAATATGATTTGATCATGTTTATTGCAATACGGTTATTCATTTAAGTAAGAGAATAAATTGTTGCTCTGTTTACATGAATAAAACCTTATATGGTTACACACCCAATCAAAATGGTTCGTTGGATCTTCATCGTAGTGATACACATATTCAGAATATTAAAACCAAAAGATGCAAAGTTAATAATGATAGTGCAACTTATTTGTGGCACTGCCGTTTAGGTCATATTGGTGTAAAGCGCATGAAGAAAATCCATGCTGATGGGCTTTTGGAATCACTTGATTATGAATCAGTTGATGCTTGCGAACCATGCCTCATGGGCAAGATGACTAAGACTCCGTTCTCCGGAACAATGGAGCAAGCAACAAATTTATTGGAAATCATACATACTGATGTATGTGGTCCGATGAATATTGAGGCTCGCAACAGGTATCATTATTTTCTGATCTTCACAGATGATTTGAGCAGATATGAGTATATCTACTTGATGAAACACAAGTCTGAAACATTTGAAAAGTTCGAAGAATTTCAGAGTGAAGTGGAGAATCATCGTACAAAAATAAAAGTTTCTACGATATGATCACAGAAGGAAAATATTTGAGTTACGAGTTTGGCCTTCAGTTAAAACAATGCGAAATAGTTTCACTACTCACGCCACCTGGAACACCATAGTGTAATGGTGTGTCTGAATGTCGTAACCGTACTTTATTAGATATGGTGTGATCTATGACGTCTCTTATTGATTTACCGCTATCGTTTTGGGGTTATGCATTAGAGACAACTACATTCACGTTAAATAGGCCAACATCTAAATCCGTTGAGACGACACCGTATGAACTATGGTTTGGCAAGAAACCTAAGTTGTCGTTTCTTAAAGTTTGAGGTTGCAATGCTTATGTGAAAAAGTTTCAACCTGATAAGCTCAAACCCAAATCGGAGAAGTGCGCCTTCATAGGATACCCAAAAGAAAATGTTGGGTACACCTTCTATCACAGATCTGAAGGCAAGATATTCGTTGCTGAGAATGGATCCTTTCTAGAGGAGTTTCTCTCGAAAGAAGTGAGTAGGATGAAACTAGAACTTGATGAGGTAGCTGTACCTGCTCCCTTATTGGAAAGTAGTTCATCACAGAAATCTGTTCCTGTGACTATGTAACACCCCCGATATGATTTTCCCAATATGTACTCCAACTCTTGCCGTTTCCGGCATTAAGTTATTTTATTTTCTCGGGTTCAGGTTTTTGTCTCCATGTCTTGTTATCGTTGTCATGCATCTCATATCATGTCATCATGTGCATTGCATTTGCATATGTGTTCATCTCATGCATTCGAGCATTTTCCCCGTTGTCCGTTTTGCATTCCGGCGCTCCGTTCTCCTCCGGTGGTCATTTCTACCTTTCTTTTGTGTGTGGGGATTAAACATTTCCGGATTGGACCGAGACTTGCCAAGCGGACTTGGTTTACTACCGGTAGACCACCTGTCAAGTTTCGTACCATTTGGACTTCGTTTGATGCTCCAACGGTTAACCGAGGGACCGAAAATGCCTCGTGTGTGTTGCAGCCCAACACCCCTCCATTTTGTCCCAAAACCCTCTCCATCATCTAGAGCGTTCGATCACGATCGCGTGGCCGAAAACTGCACCTCATTTGGACACTCCTAGCTCCCTCTACCTCTATATATAGACCCCTCCTCCAAAATTCCGGATCCCCTTCGTCCAAACCCTAAAAATCGGATCTCCGCCACCGTCGGACACGTCCGGACGGCGCCGGACGCGTCCGCCGCACACCGCCGCCAATCCTAGGCCACCACGTGGCCCGCCGCACCGCCTCCCACTGCCGGCCCACGAGGCCCGGGGCCGGCCCTCTCTTCCGCCCGACTGGGCCCCGAGGCCCCTCGCACCTTGCCGCTTCCTCCCCGGCTCCGACCGCCGCTCCACCGCGCCAGCGGCCGCCTCCTCGCCGAGCCGCCGCACCTCCCGTAGCCAGCCTCGCCCGCGCCGCCCGACGCCACCACCGGCCGCGCCGCCCCGCCGCGCCCGGAGCCCGCGCCGGCTACCTCTCCGGCAAGCTCCACGCCGCCTCCCCGAGCAACGGCGACCTCGAGCTCCGACTCCGGCCAACCTCGTAAACCGCGCCGTCCGGATCTAGATCTGAAAAATTGGATCAGTTGACTTTTTTGCCCGAAACCCAAATTATTTTGCCCCTGTTCATCGCATCGTAACTTTGCATCCGTAGCTCCGTTTTGGGCATATAGCATATCAAAATGTTCGTCTCAAAGAGCATATCATTTCATCTCATTGCATCATTTTCATTTGAGTTCATCTTGATGCCCGAAATGCTGTTGGAAGAGTGCTATTTGAGATAATTGTCAGATCTGCTGCTCCAGTTAGATATTTGTCATTTTTGCCATAATTATTGTCTGCATGATATGCCCCTGAGCTCTACATGAGTTTTTTATATGTTTTGCCATCTATCCATAGGTGCAATCCACGTATTTTTGTGATGTGTGTGGTGACTAGCACAAGCTTGCAAAGTGGTGTATTCGTTAATGCTGATTTCAGGGACTTAGCATTTCCACTAAGTCCTTGATCTGTTTATCTCAATATGCCATATGTTCTTGTTGTTTCCTAGTGATCCGTGCCTCTTTTGAGGATGATCAGTAAGGATGTTTTGTTAACCTTGTAGTGCTCTATCCATCCATGTCTTTGTTTGCAATTATGGAGCACCCTAGCTTGAGTCAATCGAGCTCTACTTTTGTCATTTCGTGAATCTGAGCAGATTGTCTACTTGTTAGCAATTTTGCCGAGGATGTTGTAGTTGATCCGTGCATGCTATGTTATTGTTCTTGCCATGTCTAGCTTGTATTTTGTGTATTCTTGATGGGTGTAGGATTAGTTTGTCATGACTTGCTCTGTAGTGAGTGCATCGAGCTCGTAAACATGCCTACTTGATATCTGTTTCAGCATGCTCCAGTTTTCACTAAGTCTGAGAACTGATTATGTTTTTGCCATGTTCACATGCTTGCAAATGTATTTTCTGATCCCTTTTGGCTCAAGGTCACTAAGGGACTTTTGTTAAGCTCTTTGAGTAGCTCCATGCCATGCTTTACTTTGCCATGTTCAGGTCCTGTAGTATATAGTTTTCATGCTCCAAAGTGTGCTATCTGATCTGAAATTCCAGACAAGTGTTAATTTCACTAACTCTGAAATCTGTTTACCAAATGCATTTTTGCCATGTTTGTTTGAACCTGTTAATGGATGAGTTGGCCGTAGCTCAGTGCTAGTCTTTTGTTAAGCATCTTGAATGGATCCCTGCCATGTATTTTGATGCCATGTTTGGGTGCTGTAGCATGTTCATCTTGTTGCATTTAGATGGCTACTTGCTATAAATCACAGAACGTGGTCATATTTGAATTGCTTGCCATTCCCAAACCGTAACTCCGATTCCGGCGTTGTTTATATCGTTTTCAAGAGATTTCATCTCATCTTTCCAGTGGCACACTTGGTTTTCCAAGTTGAGGCCAGGTTCATGCATTCCTTGTCAAATCTTGCATATGCATCACATATTGCATCCCGCATAGCATACCATCTTTGCATCATATTGTTTGAGCCTTGCACGTGGTTGATTGTGTCCTTGTTGTTTGTTTGTCTTGTTTGGGTAGAGCCGGGAGACGAGTTCACTAACAAGGAGCCCGTTGAGTTTGCTTTCGAGGATCCAGTCAACTCTGACAACTTTGCGGGCAAGATGATCATACCCTCGAAATCACTACTATCTTTGCTTTGCTAGATGCTCGCTCTTTTGCTATGCCTATGCTACGATGCCTACCACTTGCTTATCATGCCTCCCAAATTTCCATGTCAAACCTCTAACCCACCATGTCCTAGCAAACCGTTGATTGGCTATGTTACCGCTTTGCTCAGCCCCTCTTATAGCGTTGCTAGTTGCAGGTGAAGATTGGAGACCGTTCCTTGTTGGAACATTATTTACTTGTTGGGATATCATTATATTGCCTTGTTATCTTAATGCATCTATATACTTGGTAAAGGGTGGAAGGCTCGGCCTCTCGCCTAGTGTTTTGTTCCACTCTTGCCGCCCTAGTTTCCGTTATATCGGTGTTATGTTCCCGGATTTTTGCGTTCCTTGCACGGTTGGGTGATAATGGGAACCCCTTGATAGTTCGCCTTGATTAAAGCTTTTCCAGCAATGCCCAACCTTGGTTTTACCATTTGCCACCTAGCCTCTTTTTTCCTTGGGTTTCCGGAGACCGAGGGTCATCTTATTTAAACCCCCCTCCCCCCGGGCCAGTGCTCCTCTGGGTGTTGGTCCACCTGTCAGCTGCCGGTGGCCACCAGGGGCAACTCTGGGCTGGCCTACCCGTACCTAGGACAATTTGAGTGTGCCCTGAGAACGAGATATGTGCAGCTCCTATCGGGATTTGTTGGCACATTCGGGCGGTGTTGCTGGATTTGTTTTAACTTGTCGAACTGTCTTGTAGAACCGGGATACCGAGTCTGATCGGAATGTCTCGGGAGAAGGTCTATTCCTTCGTTGACTGTGAGAGCTTGTCATGGGCTAAGTTGGGACTCCCCTGCAGGGATTTGAACTTTCGAAAGCCGTGCCCGCGGTTATGGGCAGATGGGAATTTGTTAATGTCCGGTTGTAGATAACTTGAACCTTAACTTAATTAAAATGAATCAACTGTGTGAGTTACCGTGATGGTCTCTTCTCGGCGGAGTCCGGGAAGTGAACACGGTGTTGGAGTAATGCTTGCCGCGGGTTGCCCTCTAGTTACTCGCTCGCGCTTTGCCTCCTCTTCTCGCTCTCTTTTGCGAACAGGTTAGCCACCATAAATGCTAGTCGCTTGGCGCAGCTCCACATATATTATACCTTGGCTTACCTACAAGCTTAAATAGTCTTGATCGCGAGGGTGCGAGATTGCTGAGTCCCTGTGGCTCACAGATTACTTCCAAACCAGATGCAGGGCCTGATGACTCCGTTCCAGATGACGCGCTTGAGCTCAAGTGGGAGTTCGACGAGGACTCATGCCGTTACTACGTGTCTTTCCCTGATGATCAGTAGTGGTGCCCAGTTGGGGTGATCGGGACTGTGTCACATGTTGGGTTATCTTTTATTTTGGCGCCGTAGTCGGGCCATGAGTGTTTGATTGATGTAATGCTATTTATGTACTTTGATTGACGTGGCGAGTGTAAGCCAACTATGTATCTCCCCTTTTATTATCTATATTACATGGGATGTTGTGAAGATTGCCTAACTTGCGACATTGCTTTCAATGCGGGTATGTCTCTAAGTCGTGCCTCGACACGTGGGAGCTATAGCCGCATCGAGGGTGTTACAAGTTGGTATCAGAGCCTTCCCCGACCTTAGGAGCCCCATTGCTTGATCGTTTTTAGCAGCCGAGTTGAGTCTAGAAAAATGTTTTGAGTCATTTAGGAATTATATATAGGAGAGTTTAGGAATTCTTTTTACTCCCCAGTCTCCTCATCGCTCTGGTAAGGCATCCTGACGTAGAGTTTTGACTCTTCTCTTCTCAAATTTCACTAAAGAAAATTTAGGATCACGCGGTATCTTGGAATCGTTCCGATGGTTTTGTGACGAGAACATTGTTCTTGGTGCCTCCTGTCGTTAGGGGTTGTGGCAGTGTCCCGGGGAGTTGAGCTCCGAGGTGTTGTCATCACAATTTTATCATTGCAGTTCTGGAATACCTGAGTTTAGTACGCCGACATCGAAAATCTCTTTTATGCAGTTCGTTGGTGAGATAACCTCGACGCCACCCAGTACTGGTCAGGAGTTCGGGAGTATCGCCATAACTTGTATAACGGATGCTTTCCGAAGGTTGAGGTAGATGGTTTCCGAAGTTTTTTCTCGGTTATGTGTTGAAGGATGGATACAGCTGGATGTAGGAATTGCTAGATTTGGGTGAGATATTATGCTTCCCCTGTATCCCCAACACCTGATTGCATAACCGGAAAGGTTTGGGAGTTTCATAGGTGGGAATTCTTGTAGCTCTAGTTCTTCTTCCACGGATATTTGGTTTGAGATTGGGATTTCTTACCGAGTATTCGTTCTTGATCCGTACCTTGTTGATTTATTTCTCTACCTAAATTCTAAGTGGCTTCTTAATTTATGGATATGTGACCATTTCAAGTGGAATGCATTCGTTCTTATGTTCGGATGTGAAGACTTTATGTTGCAATTTCAACCCGTTTGATTCAGCTTCATTTTATCTGTCAATGTGCTAACAGTTGTCACCCTCTTCAGGATGGCTCCCGCTAAGAGCACCAACCAGAATCAGAATCAAGATCCGCCACCACCTCCTCCTCCTCCGGAGGCATGGCAAGCTGTGATGGCCGCAACCAATGCAAACACACAGTTGATCATGCAAATTCTTCAAGAGTGCAATCAAGCGAACCAAGGCAACCAAGGCAACAATCAGAATCACTTTGCTACACTCAACTAGTTCCTTGCTAATGGGCCAAAGACTTTCAGCAATTGTGTTGAGGCAACTGATGCTGACGATTGGCTCGTGGATCTGTGCAAGCATTTCGAGTGCAGTAACGTCAGGCCTGAGGACTTCGTCAAGTTCGCTTCCTTCCAACTCAAAGACCAAGCTGCAGAATGGTTCCAGCAGTACAAGGATTCCAGAGGAGGCCGTGCGATTACCTGGGATGAATTCCGTCAAGACTTCAAAGCTCATCATATTCCTCAGAGCATGGTTGAGAGCAAGCGTGAGGAATTCCGCAACCTGAAGCAAGGCTCTTTGTCTGTCTATGACTACAACAAGTTGTTTCAGAAGCTCGCCCGCTTTGCTAAGCAGGACGTCCCCGACGAGAAGAGCATGATATACCAGTTCAGGGGTGGTCTCAGAGAATAAATTCAGCTAGCTCTTGTTCTCTTTGATCCCTTGAGGTACGATGAGTTCTACAACATGGCATTGAAGCAACAGGCCGCTCAACTGAGGTGTGATGCTTCCAAGAAGCGAGTTAGAGACACTACTCCTTCTTCCTCTACTCAAGTGGCCAAGCAGCAGAAGTATTGGCTTCCTCCTCCTCCGTTCCGTCAACCGTATCAGCAGAAGAGCAAAGGTGGCAGTGGATCTTCCCACCCACCCAACCCTGGCTTTCAGAACAAGACTTCGTCTCAAGCTCCAAGATCGAGTGCTCCGTATCACGGTCCACTTTCAGAGGTCACGTGAAACAAGTGCCAACAGAAGGGTCACTATGCCAACAAATGCTTCAATCAGAGGTGTCTCCCTCCTCCTCCTCCTGTGAGATCGGCAAGTACAGCTGTGGTCAAGCATAACCCCAAGCACGCCAAGGTCAACTTGATGAATGCAGCTCAGGCAGAGGACTCGTCAGATGTCATCATGGGTAACCTTCCTGTTAACGGTATTACAGCTAAAGTTTTTTTTGACACTGGTGCATCGCATTGTTTCATCTCAAGACCGTTTACATCTAGGCATGAATTGACTTCGCAAGTTTTGCCTAGTCCGTTAGCAGTTGTCTCTCCCGGTAAGCGCATGCATGCTGACTCCATCGTTCCGGATGTTACTATCACCTTGGGTGACTAAAAGTTTCTGGCTTCTCCAACGGTTCTTGGTAACTCGGATATTGATCTTATTCTCGCAATGGATTGGCTTTCTAAGCACAAGGCGCATCTTGATTGTGCAGCCAGGCAGATTCAATTGACTCATTCATCTGAGGATGTAATTGTCTTTGCCACTCATGATGATACCATCCGTCTGTTTTCTCTCAATGAGAAGGGTGAACTGGATGCTATATCGCAAATTCCAGTCGTTTTCGAATATCAAGACGTCTTTCCAGAAGAGCTTCCAGGAATGCCTCCGCACCGGCCAGTTGAATTCGTCATCGATCTTGAGCCTGGCGCAGAACTGGTTTGGAAGCGTCCTTACAAGCTCGGGCCTGAAGAGTTGAAGGAGCTGAAGAAGCAACTCGATATTCAAGAGAGAATGGGTCTCATCCGGCCTAGTTCTTCTCCGTGGGGTTGTGGTGTTCTTTCTGTGAAGAAGAAGGATGGAACGGACTGACTTTGTGTTGATTACCGTCCATTGAACAAGAAGACCATCAAGAACAAATACCCACTTCCCAACATCAACGAGCTGTTCGAACAACTCAAAGGTGCCCAAGTATTCTCCAAGCTTGATCTCCGTATGGGTTATCATCAGATTCGAATCCGCGAGCAAGATATTCCCAAGACGGCTTTCAGGACAAGCTTTGGTTCATATGAATACACTGTCATGTCTTTTGGCCTCGTCAACGCTCCTCCGACTTTCTCTCGCATGATGAACTTCATCTTCAACGCCTACACCAATGACTTCGTTTTGGTCTATCTCGACGACATTCTGGTCTTTTCGAAGAACAAGGAAGATCATGCCAAGCACTTGTGTTTGGTACACGATAAGCTCAGGGAACACAAGTTCTACGCCAAGTTCTCCAAGTGCGAATTTTGGCTCGATGAGGTTCTTTATCTTGGTCATATCATCTCTGCCAAGGGCATTGCGGTGAATCCTGAGAAGGTGTCTGCAATTGTGAATTGGGAACCACCTCAGAACATGAAGCAACTCCGTAGCTTCCTCGGTCTCACAAGCTACTGTCGAAGATTCGTTGAAAACTTTTCTAAGATCGCAAAGCCTCTCTGAAATCTTCTCCAGAAGCACGTCAAGTATGTTTGGTCTCCGGAGTGTGACATTGCTTTCAACACTTTGAAAGAGAAATTGGTCACTGCTCCAGTTCTGACTCCTCCTGATGAATCCAAGCCGTACGAGGTCTTTTGCGATGCCTCTCTCCAAGGTCTCGGCGCAGTGTTGATGCAAGAGAAGAAAGTTGTGGCTTATACCTCTCGCCAGTTGAAGCCCAACGAGAAGAACTACCTCACTCATGATCTCGAGTTGGCGGCAGTTGTGCATGCTCTTTTGACTTGGAGACATCTCTTATTGGGAAGAAAAGTGGACATCTTTACTGACCACAAGAGTCTCAAGTACATCTTCACTCAGCCTAATCTCAACCCTAGGCAGACTCGATGGGTCGAAATGATTCAAGAGTATAATCCGAGTATCGAGTATACTCCAGGCAAGGCCAATGTGATTGCTGACGCATTGAGCAGGAAGGCTTATTGCAACAGCCTGATTCTCAAGCCTTATCAACCCGAGCTTTTGTGAAGCTTTCCGCAAACTTAATCTGCAAGTTGTTCCTCAAGGTTTCCTCGCCAACCTTCAAGTCTCTCCTACCTTGGAAGACCAGATTCGCCAAGCTCAGCTTCTTGATGCTATGGTTAAAAAGGTGAAGATTGGGATTGCCAAGAGTCAACCCAAGTACAAGTGCTACCGCCTTGATGACAAGGACACTCTCTTCTTCGAGGATCATATTGTTGTGCCCAAAGGTGACCTCCGTAAAGTGATCATGAACGAGGCTCACAATTCTCTTCTCTCCATCCACCCTGGGAGCACGAAGATGTATCAGGACCTCAAGCAGGCTTATTGGTGGACTCGAATGAAGTGCGAGATTGCTCAGTTCATGAATGAATGTGGTGTCTGCAGAAGAGTGAAGGCAGAACACCAAAGGCCAGCTGGTCTCCTCCAACCTCTTGCCATTCCAGAATGGAAGTTTGACCACATTGAGATGGACTTCGTGACTGGGTTTCCAAAGTCCAAGAGTGGCAATGATGCCATGTGGCGACCCGACCCGAATGGATCAAGTCTACTATGCTCCGGTGTCATCCCTGGATTAGTAATGCTGACACCACACAGTACATCGAAGGATTTATAGAAGAGTGGCAATCACACACTTATTACATCGTTGTCTCAAAGAGAACTTATTACAATAAAAATGGCTTAAGGCCATCTAGTGTCGATAACAGCGGAAGACTTGGAAGATAAATGGGTCCATCAACTCCAGCGGCATCACTGAGTATAGAACCACGACCTAAAACACCTTAATCGTCGTCTGAAAAGTCTGCAACATAAGAAGTTGCAGCCCGAAAACGGGTCAGCACATGGAATATGCTGGCAAAGTAACACATAGAGAGTAATGGAATGAAACAGCTATACTATATGCATATTTGGCTGGTGGAAAGCTCTATGGTTACTGTTTTGCGTAAAGCCAGTTTTTCCCTACTGCAAAGGAATAAATTTATTTAACTATCATGGTGGTTGTGAAACATTGAGAATGGTTGACAGCATTCTCAATCCCAATTAAAAATAATTTAAAACCCAACAACATTAATTAGAAGTAACATGTTGAGATTCACATGATATTCAAGTACTAGATACTCAAGTTGTCCATAACCGGGGACATGGCTAATCATGATTAGTTTGTACACTCTACAGAGGTTTGCGCACTTTTCCCCACATGACTCGATCGCCTCCGTTTGTTTTCTCGCACTACATGGTGTTTGAGAAACGGATGACCGAGACATAGTCTTTCAGAAGCACTGGCACCTTACATGTGGGGTAGACCGTACCACCTACAACCCCTACATCTGCTAGTCCACCCCGTAAGAGTTCGCACAACTTAGTCAACTATGCCAGAGCCCATAGTAGCATGTGGCTGCACACGGAAGTTTCTAGCATGAAAGATCTTATGATCCCTTTGAGCCTGGGTGGCGGTCCAAAAAAAACAGGCAAGTCCTGATAGACATCAGGTGCCTCAATCCACCCAGATGTGTGTTTAAGTTGCCACCTTAGATAAACCATTAAAGTTATCAATCTCACATCTGTCGGATACTCACTCACCCAATCCACGTCTACTAGCATAGCATGGCATAATAAGCAAACGTAGAAGTAACTCCCAAGGGTTCATAAGTAATACAGGTAATAGGTACTACCTCATCTACTTCCCATCCCACAATTTAATTAGATCCTAGTCATGCAATGTGAGAGGATTGATCTAATGCAATAAAACTGGGTTGTAGAAAAGGTATGATCAAAGTGTTACTTGCCTTGCTGATGATCCGCGAGACCTAGGGTTTCGAAGTAACAAGCGGCGCAATCCGGGTGATCTATCGCAGACAAACAACAAGCATACAATAAGTACTCATCTAATGCACAGGTAAAACTCGAACAAAAGAACGAACCAGATAGTTCAACTTAAGAACTCCGGTTGCAAAGAAAGAACGAACCGAACAAAGAAGCGGAAAACAAACGGCGGAAGAAAACAACTCGGTTCTAGCAAGTTGAAACTAGGTCAAATTTTACCGGGCCAAAAACTTGTTTAAGTTGATTAGACGGAACAGCGGTTTCGAAACGAAACTCCAGGCGCTTGAATCGCCTGATTCCGATAAACGAGCGAGAAGAAAGACTAGAAAGAAGATCGGATCTGAGATCGCGATCGCGGAAAAGACGCGGAATAAATCCGACGAGAAAGAAAACGAAGAACGGCTAAACGAACGGACGTTCGTTAACCGGGAACAAGATCGGTGATCACGTTTGTTAAGACGAACGGTCCGAAAGAAGAACGAAAACCAATCTAGGGTTTCGGAAGAAATCCGAAACAAAAACCGGAAAGAAAATCGGAACGGTTTAGAAGAAAAACCGAACCGGGGGAAAGAAAAAGAGACGCGGCGCGGGGCAACCTTGGCGAGGGGCTCCTGCGAACGGCGGCGGCGACGTAATGCGGCGGCGGCGGCGGCTTGGGGCGCGGCGCGGGTGTGGGAGCGGGCTAAGGCGGCGGCGGCTTGGGGCTGCGCGCTGCTGCTTGCTGCGGCTTAGGAGGAGAGAGGCTTGGGTTTTTGATGTGAGGAGAGGGGGGGTTTGGGGTGTATTTATATTGGGGAGGGGGGAGAAAACTTGGGGTAGGGGACAAGAAATAGACTAGGATTAGGAAAAGAAAAACGAAACAAGGAAAGAGACTAGCCTAGAATCCTAAAAGGATTCAGCTAAGAGGCAAGAGGCGAGGCGGCGGCCTGGCTGGCGCCTGCCTGTGCTGGCGCACGCGCGCAGGGGCTGGGGCGGCGGCTGGCTGGGCCTTAGGCCCGGCTGGCCTGCGGGGGAGGCTCCTTTTTTTGTTTTTTTTAACTGGTTCAGCGCGCAGAAAAAAAAACAAAAAGAGAACTAAACGAACTCCGAAAAACCTAAAGTAAATTTTCCCTGACTCCTAAAAATGAGCCGAACAAAATGAACTTTACTCCGGGCCTAAAATGCAATTTTTGAAAACACGCATTTTTCCCTATCCAAATAAAATGCAAATAAAACTCCGGCAAACAAAATTTGATCTATTCATTAAATCTTCGTTTTTCCTCAATTTTGGGAAAGTCACATTATTCCCTCTCTTATATTTTTGAATATCGGAAAAATTATTGAAGATAAAATAAATAAATCAAATGATCCTCTTTTCTAAAATTTGAGAGAACTCAAATAGGAAAATAACGAAATCTCCAACTCTCTCCGAGGTCCTTGAGTTGCGTGAAATTTCTAGGATCAACCAAAATGCATGAAAATATGATATGCATGATGATCTAATGTATAACATTCCAAATTGAAAATTTGGGATGTTACAAACCTACCCCCCTTAAGATGAATCTCGCCCTCGAGATTCGGGTTGGCTAGAAAATAGGTGAGGGTGGTCCTTGAGCAAATCTTCTTCTCTTTCCCAGGTGGCTTCATCCTCTGAGTGGTGGTTCCACTGAACTTTGCAAAACTTTATAACCTTGCTGCGGGTAACTCTGCTGGCATAATCGACAATTTTGACTGGCTTCTCATCATACGTTAACTCGTCCTTCAACTGAATCGCTTCGAGTGGCACGGTATCTCTTAGCGGTATCTCCGCCATCTCGGCATGACATTTCTTCAGCTGAGAAACATGGAATACATCATGAACTCCTGACAGTCCCTCTGGTAATTCCAACTTATAAGCGACTTCTCCCATACGTTTCAAGATCTTAAACGGTCCAACGAAACGCGGTGCTAATTTTCCCTTAATTCCAAAGCTCTTAACTCCTCGGAGTGGGGATACTCGGAGATAAACTCTGTCTCCGGTTTCATAAACGGTCTCCTTGCGTTTAGAATCTGCGTAGCTCTTCTGCCTGGATTGGGCTACCTTGAGCCTATCGCGAATCAACTTAACTTTCTGTTCAGACTCCTTAATCAAATCTAGTCCAAAGAATTTACGGTCTCCAACTTCGTCCCATGACAACGGTGTCCTGCACCTCCTTCCGTATAAAGCTTTGAAAGGTGCCATCTTCAGACTGGTTTGGTAACTGTTGTTATAAGAAAACTCCGCATACGGCAAGTTATCATCCCAGCTAGATCCATAATCTAGTGCATAAGCTCTCAACATATCTTCCAAAATCTGATTGACTCTCTCAGTCTGTCCATCTGTCTGCGGATGAAAAGTTGTGCTAAACTCTAGTCTGGTTCCTAAAGTTTCATGCAACTGATTCCAAAACTTTGAGGTAAATTGGGTTCCTCTATCTGATACGATACTCCTCGGAACTCCATGCAAACAAATGATCCTAGTCATGTATATCTTCACCAACTTAGCACTGGTGTAAGTGGTCTTAACTGGAATGAAATGTGCTACCTTTGTCAAACGATCAACTACTACCCATATCGAATCATATCCTGCTTTCGTCCTGGGTAGTCCTATAATAAAATCCATGCCTACCGTATCCCACTTCCATTCGGGTATCAGCAATGGTTGTAACAATCCTGCTGGCTTCTGATGCTCTGCCTTTACTCTCTGACATACGTCACAAACTGCTACATATGCTGCAATATCCTTCTTCATTCCGGTCCACCAGAATGTTTCCTTCAAATCCAAATACATCTTGGTATTCCCTGGGTGAATCGAATACGGTGAATCATGTGCCTCCTGCAAAATCAACTTCCTGATCTCCGGGTCATTGGGCACATAAATACGGTCCTCAAACCATAAGGTATCGTGCTCATCCTCACGAAATCCCTTTGCTTTTCCTTCGCTCAATTTCTCTTTTGTAGAAGCAATCTCCTTGTCAGATTTCTGAGCTTCTCTGATCTTATCCATCAATGTTGACTGAATCTCCAATGCTGCTACATGGCCTCTCGGAACTATTTCCAAACATAGCTCACGAAGGTTTTCTGCTAACTCCTTTGGTATTTTCCCTGTCATTAGGGTATTAACATGGCTCTTACGGCTCAAAGCGTCAGCTACTACATTAGCTTTTCCGGGATGGTAATGTAATATCATGTCATAATCCTTGATGAGCTCCAACCATCTCCTCTGTCTGAGGTTCAACTCCTTCTGCGTGAAAATGTACTTCAAACTCTTGTGATCCGTGTACACCTCACAATGATTTCCAATGAGAAAATGTCTCCACATCTTCAATGCATACACTACGGCTGCTAACTCTAAATCATGCGTAGCGTAATTCAATTCGTGGGGCTTCAGTTTTCATGAAGCATACGAAACAACTCTTCCTTCCTGCATAAGCACTGCTCCAAGTCCTCGACGTGAAGCGTCGCAATACACCTCATAATCCTTGGTATGATATGGCAAAATCAACACTGGTGAGGTAACCAAACGTTTCTTCAATTCCTGGAAACTAGCCTCACACTCCTCAGTCCATTTGAACTTAGTATCCTTCTTCAACAATTCAGTCATAGGCTTTGCAATCTTTGAAAAGTTTTCAATGAATCCCCGGTAGTATCCTGCGAGTCCAAGGAACCTCCGGATCTCTCCAACTGTCGTTGGTGCTTCCCATTCGGTTACGGTCTCGACCTTTGTGGGGTCAACTGCTATACCTTCTCCAGATATAACGTGTTCGAGGAATCCAACTTCCTTCAACCAAAACTCACATTTGCTGAATTTGGCGTATAACTGATGTTCCCTTAGTTTCTCCAAAACCAAACGCAAATGTTCCTTATGCTCCTCTTCATTCTTTGAATAAACTAGGATGTCATCAATGAACACTACGACGAACTTATCCAAAAACTCCATAAACACTTTGTTCATGGAGTTCATAAAATAGGCAGGTGCGTTAGTCAATCCAAATGACATAACGGTATACTTATACAGTCCATATCTCGTGGTGAATGCTGTCTTAGGTATGTCCTGCTCTCGAATCTTCAATTGATGGTACCCTGATCGCAAATCGATCTTGGAAAACACTTTAGCTCCTTGCAACCGATCAAACAGATCATTAATCATTGGCAGTGGGTACTTATTCTTGATGGTTACTTAATTCAATCCCCGATAATCTACAACCATCCTTAGTGATCCATCCTTCTTTTCCACTAGAAGTACGGGTGATCCCCAAGGCGAAGAACTTGGGCGAATGTAACCTTCATCCAATAACTCCTTAATCTGATTCTTAATTCCCACCAAATCCTTTGCTGGCATCCGGTACGATCGCTTCGATATTGGGCCTGTACCTGGCAATAACTCAATCAAAAACTCAATGTCTCTATCCGGTGGCATGCCTGGCAACTCTTCTGGAAATACATCAGGAAAATCCTTTACCACTGGTACTTCCTCCTGCACAACTCCTGTTAGGCAATTCACTTGTGTCCTTTTTGGTACATGCCGGGATACATAGTTGATCCTTCTCCCTTCTGGTGTGGTAAGCAAAATTGACTTACTAGCACACTCAATATTCCCTTTATACTTTGATAACCAATCCATGCCTAATATCACATCCAATCCTTGAAATTCCAATACTATTAGGTCTGAGGGAAAAACATAGTTACCAATCCTTAATGGTAAATCCGGGGTCATGTCTCGGAGGCATCTGAGGGTTTAGAAAAGACGAGAATTAAGAATAGAGTGAGGTCTAAGGGAAAACACTACCCCAATGCTCATGAGCAAATGCACACAAAATCACTTCATTCAATCAAACAAGGGCTTACAAACGGTCTAACTATCGCAAAAGTGCTCGACTATAATGTTTACATGGGGGAATACTACTACTATCTGGTGGTCATCTAGAAATTTGAACTGGTGGAAGACTCCATGATATCTGCTCCAGCTTCGTCTTCAAAGTCGGGTTCACTTGGATCCGAATCGGTGTCGTCGATGATGATGTAGTTGTCCGTACATGCGACGTACTTGTCTTCCTTCCTGGATGCTAACTTCTCCTTGAGTTCTTCAATCTCCTGCTTAAGATCGTTATTGTGCCTTGCTAGAGCTACGATCTCGTCCATGTAGTCCTTGTGTGTAGACTCCAGTTCTCCTTCTAGCTCGATGATCCTTGCCTTTGCATTCTTCAACTCTATCATATCATTGCACATCTGGTTCTCATGGCGTCGAATGTGCTGGTTTAACTCCTGGATGAAAGATGCAATGGATCTATCCTTCTTGGTGCTGACTAACTCCCATTGTTCATCTCGGCGTCCGCAAATCTGGTAGATAGTGTCCTTGAGGTCTTCTTGATAAACTTCTCCAATGCGTTCTATGGTAATATAAGCTGCCATGCTCCTTCCCAGACTCCAGGTTGGTGCATTGAAAACACTATCTATAGGCTTCGTGATTGGCGCGAATGTCCTTCCCGGAACATGAGCTTGAATCTTCCAGCGCTCCTCTTCAGGCAGAGTGGCGTTGAAAGTTCCCGTGAAGCTTGGTAATCCAATGTTCAGGTACTTGGTGACTTCCTTCAGGTGAAATCCAAATGGTGTGCCTTCATCCGGTTGTGCGTACTTAATCTTCGTGTTCGTCATCCTAAAAGAGTGGAAAGATGAGGAGTTAGAAAATGAGAAGAGAATGGTGATCTATGGCTTTAACTTAGTGGTCGTGTCCAACAGTCAGCGTGTGCTCTGATACCATCTCTGTGGCGACCCGACCCGAATGGATCAAGTCTACTGTGCTCCGGTGTCATCCCTGGATCAGTAATGCTGACACCACACAGTACATCGAAGGATTTATAGCAGAGTGGCAATCACACACTTATTACATCGTTGTCTCAAAGAGAACTTATTACAATAAAAATGGCTTAAGGCCATCTAGTGTCGATAACAGCGGAAGACTTGGAAGATAAATGGGTCCATCAACTCCAGCGGCATCACTGAGTATAGAACCACGACCTAAAACACCTTAATCGTCGTCTGAAAAGTCTGCAACATAAGAAGTTGCAGCCCGAAAACGGGTCAGCACATGGAATATGCTGGCAAAGTAACACATAGAGAGTAATGGAATGAAACAGCTATACTATATGCATATTTGGCTGGTGGAAAGCTCTATGGTTACTGTTTTGCGTAAAGCCAGTTTTTCCCTACTACAAAGGAATAAATTTATTTAACTATCATGGTGGTTGTGAAACATTGAGAATGGTTGACAGCATTTTCAATCCCAATTAAAAATAATTAAAACCCAACAACATTAATTAGAAGTAACATGTTGAGATTCACATGATATTCAAGTACTAGATACTCAAGTTGTCCATAACCGGGGACATGGCTAATCATGATTAGTTTGTACACTCTACAGAGGTTTGCGCACTTTTCCCCACATGACTCGATCGCCTCCGTTTGTTTTCTCGCACTACATGGTGTTTGAGAAACGGATGACCGAGACATAGTCTTTCAGAAGCACTAGCACCTTACATGTGGGGTAGACCGTACCACCTACAACCCCTACATCTGCTAGTCCACCCCGTAAGAGTTCGCACAACTTAGTCAACTATGCCAGAGCCCATAGTAGCATGTGGCTGCACACGGAAGTTTCTAGCATGAAAGATCTTATGATCCCTTTGAGCCTGGGTGGCGGTCCAAAAAAAACAGGCAAGTCCTGATAGACATCAGGTGCCTCAATCCACCCAGATGTGTGTTTAAGTGCCACCTTAGATAAACCATTAAAATTATCAACTCACATCTGTCATGGATATCACTCACCCAATCCACGTCTACTAGCATAGCATGGCATAATAAGCAAACGTAGAAGTAACTCCCAAAGGTTTCATAATAATACAGGTAATAGGTACTACCTCATCTACTTCCCATCCCACAATTTAATTAGATCCTAATCATGCATGTGAGAGGATTGATCTAATGCAATAAAACATGGGTTGTAGAAAAGGTATGATCAAAGTGTTACTTGCCTTGCTGATGATCCGCGAGACCTAGGGTTTCGAAGTAACAAGCGGCGCAATCCGGGTGATCTATCGCAGACAAACAACAAGCACATCAATAAGTACTCATCTAATGCACAGGTAAAACTCGAACAAAAGAACGAACCAGATAGTTCAACTTAAGAACTCCGGTTGCAAAGAAAGAACGAACCGAACAAAGAAGGAAAACAAACGGCGGAAGAAAACAACTCGGTTCTAGCAAGTTGAAACTAGGTCAAATTTTACCGGGGCAAAAACTTGTTTAAGTTGATTAGACGGAACGGCGGTTTCGAAACGAAACTCCAGGCGCTTGAATCGCCTGATTCCGATAAACGAGCGAGAAGAAAGACTAGAAAGAAGATCGGATCTGAGATCGCGATCGCGGAAAAGACGCGGAATAAATCCGACGAGAAAGAAAACGAAGAACGGCTAAACGAACGGACGTTCGTTAACCGGGAACAAGATCGGTGATCACGTTCGTTAAGACGAACGGTCCGAAAGAAGAACGAAAACCAATCTAGGGTTTCGGAAGAAATCCGAAACAAAAACCGGAAAGAAAACCGGAACGGTTTAGAAAAGAACCGGAACGGTTTAGAAGAAAAACCGAACCGGGGGAAAGAAAAAGAGACGCGGCGTGGGGCAACCTTGGCGAGGGGCTCCAGCAAACGGCGCGTAAGGCGGCGGCGGCGACGTAATGCGGCGGCGGCGGCTTGGGGCGCGGCGCGGGTGTGGGAGCGGGCTAAGGCGGCGGTGGCTTGGGGCTGCGCGCTGCTGCTTGCTGCGGCTTAGGAGGAGAGAGGCTTGGGTTTTTGATGTGAGGAGAGGGGGGGTTTGGGGTGTATTTATATTGGGGAGGGGGGAGAAGACTTGGGGTAGGGGACAAGAAATAGACTAGGATTAGGAAAAGAAAAACGAAACAAGGAAAGAGACTAGCCTAGAATCCTAAAAGGATTCGGCTAAGAGGCAAGAGGCGAGGCGGCGGCCTGGCTGGCGCCTGCCTGCGCTGGCGCACGCGCGCAGGGGCTGGGGCGGCGGCTGGCTGGGCCATAGGCCCGGCTGGCCTGCGGGGGAGGCTCCTTTTTTTGTTTTTTTTAACTGGTTCAGCGCGCAGAAAAAAAACAAAAAGAGAACTAAACGAACTCCGAAAAACCTAAAGTAAATTTTCCCCGACTCCTAAAAATGAGCCGAACAAAATGAACTTTACTCCGGGCCTAAAATGCAATTTTTGAAAACACGCATTTTTCCCTATCCAAATAAAATGCAAATAAAACTCCGGCAAACAAAATTTGATCTATTTATTAAATCTTCGTTTTTCCTCAATTTTGGGAAAGTCACATTATTCCCTCTCTTATATTTTTGAATATCGGAAAAATTATTGAAGATACAATAAATAAATCAAATGATCCTCTTTTCCAAAATTTGAGAGAACTCAAATAGGAAAATAACGAAATCTCCAACTCTCTCCGAGGTCCTTGAGTTGCGTGAAATTTCTAGGATCAACCAAAATGCATGAAAATATGATATGCATGATGATCTAATGTATAACATTCCAAATTGGAAATTTGGGATGTTACATGCCATATTCGTGGTCATCGACAAACTCACTAAAGTGGCTCACTTTCTGCCTATCAAAGAGTCAATCACTGTAGCTCAATTGGCGGAACTCTATACCTCTCGAATTGTCTCTCTGCACGGTATTCCACAAGTGATCTCTTCAGATCGTGGCAGCATCTTTACCTCCAAGTTTTAGGAATCTTTCCAGAAGGCCATGGGCACCAACATCCACTTCAGCACAGCTTTCCATCCGCAAACTAGCGGTCAAGTCGAGCATGTCAATCAGATTCTTGAAGATATGCTCAGGGCTTGTGTGATCTCCTTCGGCATGAAGTGGGAGGATTGTCTTCCTTATGCTGAATTCTCCTACAACAACAGTTTTCAAGCAAGTTCGGGCAAGGCCCCATTTGAAATTCTGTATGGCAGGAAGTGTCGTACCCCTCTCAACTGGTCTGAAACCGGTGAACGTCAACTTCTGGGAACTGACTTAATCATAGAGGCAGAGGAAATGTGCAAAGTCATTCGAGATAACCTCAAAGCAGCCCAATCCCGCCAGAAGAGCTACTATGATAGTAAGCACCGTGATTTGGCTTTTGAGATCAGAGATCATGTTTACCTCCGTGTCTCTCCAATGAAAGGTACTCGTCGCTTCGGTATCAAAGGGAAGCTTTCCCCTAGATACGTGGGACCTTTCAAGATCGTCAGCAAGACAGGCGATCTCCCCTATCAACTCGAGCTTCCTTCAAACTTTGCAAATGTGCATGACATGTTCCATGTCTCTCAGCTCCGAAAGTGCTTCAAGACTCCTGACCGCACCGTCAACTTCGAGGACATTGAGCTCCAAGAAGATCTCTCTTATCATGAGCACCCCGTTGCTATTCTTGAAGAGACTGAACGCAAGACTCGCAACAAGTCAATCAAATTCCTCAAAGTCAAGTGGTCACACCATTCCGACCGTGAAGCTACCTGGGAACGCGAGGATCACCACCGTTTTGAATACCAGGCGTTCTTTCAGTCCTAGATCTCGGGACGAGATCCTTTCGTAGTGGTGGAGTGTTGTAACACCCCGGATATGATTTTCCCAATATGTACTCCAACTCTTGCCGTTTCCGGCGTTAAGTTATTTTATTTTCTTGGGTTCGGGTTTTTGTCTCCGTGTGTTGTTATCGTTGTCATGCATCTCATATCATGTCATCATGTGCATTGCATTTGCATACGTGTTCATCTCATGCATTCGAGCATTTTCCCCGTTGTCCATTTTGCATTCCGGCGCTCCGTTCTCCTCCGGTGGTCTTTCTACCTTTCTTTTGTGTGGGGGGATTAAACATTTCCGGATTGGACCGAGACTTGCCAAGCGGCCTTGGTTTACTAACGGTAGACTGCCTGTCAAGTTTCGTACCATTTGGACTTCGTTTGATGCTCCAACGGTTAACAGAGGGACCGAAAAGGCCTCGTGTGTGTTGCAGCCCAACACCCCTCCATTTTGGCCCAAAACCCACCAAAACCCTCACCATCATCTAGAGCGTTCGATCACGATCGCGTGGCCGAAAACCGCACCTCATTTGGACACTCCTAGCTCCCTCTACCTCTCTATATAGACCCCTCCTCCAAAATACCGGATCATCTTCGTCCAAACCCTAAAAATCGGATCTCCTCCACCGCCGGACACGTTAATGCTGATTTCAGGGACTTAGCATTTCCACTAATTCCTTGATCTGTTTATCTCAATATGCCATATGTTCTTGTTGTTTCCTAGTGATCCGTGCCTCTTTTGAGGATGATCAGTAAGGATGTTTTGTTAACCTTGTAGTGCTCTACCCATCCATGTCTTTGTTTGCAATTATGGAGCAACCTAGCTTGAGTCAATCGAGCTCTACTTTTGTCATTTCATGAATCTGGGCAGATTGTCTACTTGTTAGCAATTTTGCCGAGGATGTTGTAGTTGATCCGTGCATGCTATGTTATTGTTCTTGCCATGTCTAGCTTGTATTTTGTATATTCTTGATGGGTGTAGGCTTAGTTTGTCATGAATTGCTCTGTAGTGAGTGCATCGAGCTCGTAAACATGCCTACTTGATATCTGTTTCAGCATGCTCCAGTTTTCACTAAGTCTGAGAACTGATTATGTTTTTGCCATGTTCACATGCTTGCAAATGTATTTTCTGATCCCTTTTGGCTCAAGGTCACTAAGGGACTTTTGTTAAGCTCTTTGAGTAGCTTCATGCCATGCTTTACTTTGCCATGTTCAGGTCCTGTAGTATATAGTTTTCATGCTCCAAAGTGTGCTATCTGATCTGAAATTCCAGACAAGTGTTAATTTCACTAACTCTGAAATCTGTTTACCAAATGCATTTTTGCCATGTTTGTTTGAACCTGTTAATGGATGAATTGGCCATAGCTCAGTGCTAGTATTTTGTTAAGCATCTTGAATGGATCCCTGCCATGTATTTTGATGCCATGTTTGGGTGTTGTAGCATGTTCATCTTGTTGCATTTAGATGGCTACTTGCTGTAAATCGCAGAACGTGGTCATATTTGAATTGCTTGCCATTCCCAAACTGTAACTCCGATTCCGGCGTTCTTTATATCGTTTTCAAGCGATTTCATCTCATCTTTCCAGTGGCACACTTGGTTTTCCAATTTGAGGCCAGGTTCATGCATTCCTTGTCAAATCTTGCATATGCATCACATATTGCATCCCGCATATCATACCATCTTTGCATCATATTGTTTGAGCCTTGCACGTGGTTGATTGTGTCCTTGTTGTTTGTTTGTCTTGTTTGGGTAGAGCCGGGAGACGAGTTCGCTAACGAGGAGCCCGTTGAGTTTGCTTTCGAGGATCCAGTCAACTCTGACAACTTTGCAGGCAAGATGATCATACCCTCCAAATCACTACTATCTTTGCTTTGCTAGATGCTCGCTCTTTTGCTATGCCTATGCTACGATGCCTACCACTTGCTTATCATGCCTCCCAAATTGCCATGTCAAACTTCTAACCCACCATGTCCTAGCAAACCGTTGATTGGCTATGTTACCGCTTTGCTCAACCCCTCTTATAGCGTTGCTAGTTGCAGGTGAAGATTGGAGACCGTTCCTTGTTGCAACATTATTTACATGTTGGGATATCATTATATTGCCTTTCTATCTTAATGCATCTATATACTTGGTAAAGGGTGGAAGGCTCGGCCTCTCGCCTAGTGTTTTGTTCCACTCTTGCCGCCCTAGTTTCCGTCATATCGGTGTTATGTTCCTGGATTTTTGCGTTCCTTACGCGGTTGGGTGACAATGGGAACCCCTTGATAGTTCGCCTTGATTAAAGCTTTTCTAGCAATGCCTAGCCTTGGTTTTACCATTTGCCACCTAGCCTCTTTTTCCCTTGGGTTTCCGGAGCCCGAGGGTCATCTTATTTAAACCCCCCCGGGCCAGAGCTCCTCTGAGTGTTGGTCCACCTGTTAGCTGTCGGTGGCCACCAAGGGCAACTCTGGGCTGGCCTACCCGTACCTAGGACAATATGAGTGTGCCCTAAGAACGAGATATGTGCAGCTCCTATCGGAATTTGTCGGCACATTCGGGCGGTGTTGCTGAATTTGTTTTAACTTGTCAAAGTGTCTTGTAGAACCGGGATACCGAGTCTGATCGGAATGTCTCGGGAGAAGGTCTATTCCTTCGTTGACTGTGAGAGCTTGTCATGGGCTAAGTTGGGACTCCCCTGTAGGGATTTGAACTTTTGAAAGCCGTGCCCGCGGTTATGGGCAGATGGGAATTTGTTAATGTCCGGTTGTAGATAACTTGAACCTTAACTTAATTAAAATGAATCAACTGTGTGAGTTACCGTGATGGTCTCTTCTCGGCGGAGTCCGGGAAGTGAACACGGTGTTGGAGTAATGCTTGCCGCAGGTTGCCCTCTAGTTACTCGCTCGCGCTTTGCCTCCTCTTCTCGCTCCCTTTTGCAAACAGGTTAGCCACCATAAATGCTAGTCACTTGCCGCAGCTCCACATATATTATACCTTGGCTTACCTACAAGCTTAAATAGTCTTGATCGCGAGGGTGCGAGATTGCTGAGTCCCTGTGGCTCACAGATTACTTCCAATCCAGATGCAGGGCCTGATGACTCCGTTCCAGATGACGCGCTTGAGCTCAAGTGGGAGTTCGACGAGGACTCACGCCGTTACTACCTGTCTTTCCCTAATGATCAGTAGTGGTGCCCAGTTGGGGTGATCGGGACCGTGTCGCATGTTGGGTTATCTTTTATTTTGGCGCCGTAGTCGGGCCATGAGTGTTTGATTGATGTAATGCTATTTATGTACTTTGATTGACATGGCGAGTGTAACCCAACTATGTATCTCCCCTTTTATTATCTATATTACATGGGATGTTGTGAAGATTGCCTAACTTGCGACATTGCTTTCAATGCGGTTATGTCTCTAAGTCATGCCTCGACACGTGGGAGCTATAGCCGCATCGAGGGCGTTACAGACTACTACACCAATTAGTGAGGAAGCTAATGATGATGATCATGTAACTTCAGATCAAGTTACTACCGAACCTCGTAGGTAAACCAGAATGAGATCCACACCAGAGTGGTACGGTAATCCTGTTCTGGAGGTCATGTTATTTGACCATGACGAACCTATGAACTATGAGGAAGCGATGATGAGCCCAGATTCCGCGAAATGGCTTGAGGCCATGAAATCTGAGATGAGATCCATGTATGAGAACAAAGTATGGACTTTGATTGACTTGCCCATTGATCGGTGAGCCATTGAGATTAAATGGATCTTCAAGAGGAAGACGGACGCTGATAGTAGTGTTACTATCTACAAAGCTAGAATTGTCGCAAAAAGGTTTTCGACAAGTTCAAGGTGTTGACTACGATGAGAGTTTCTCACTCGTATCTATGCTTAAGTCTGTCCGAATCATGTTAGCAATTGCCGCATTTTATGAAATCTGGCAAGTGGATAAACAAAACCGCATTCCTTAATGGATTTATTAAAGAAGAGTTGTATATGATGCAACCAGAAGGTTTTGTCAATCCTAAAGGTACTAACAAATTATGCAAGCTCCAGCGATCCATATATGGACTGGTGCAAGCATCTCGGAGTTGGAATATACGCTTTGATAAGTTGATCAAAGCATATAGTTTTATACAGACTTGTGGTGAAGCCTGTATTTACAAGAAAGTGAGTGGGAGCACTACAGCATTTCTGATAAGTATATGTGAAAGACATTTTGTTGATCAGAGATAATGTAGAATTATTCTGCAAAGCATAAAGGAATATTTGAAAGGAGTTTTTCAAAGAAAGACCTCGGTGAAGCTGCTTACATATTGAGCATCAAGGTCTATAGAGATAGATCAAGATGCTTGATAAGTTTTTTCAATGAGTACATACCTTGACAAGATAGTTCAAAATAGAACAATCAAAGAAGTTCTTGCCTGTGTTACAAGGTGTGAAGTTGAGTAAGGCTCAAAACCCGACCACGGTAGAAAATAGAGAGAGAATGAAAGTAATTCCCTATGCCTCAGCCATAGGTTCTATAAAGTATGTCATGCTGTGTACTAGACCTATTGTATACCCTGTCCTGAGTTTGGCAAAGGAGTATAATAGTGATCTAGGAGTAGATCACTGGACATTGGTGAAAATTATCATTAGTGGAATGAGGATATGTTTCTCGATTATGGAGGTGACAAAAGGTTCATCGTAAAGGGTTACGTCGATGCAAGTTTTGACACTGATCCAGATGACTCTAAGTCTCAATTTGGATACATATTGAAAGTGGGAGCAATTAGCTAGAGTAGCTCCATGCAGAGCATTGTTGACATAGAAATTTGCAAAATACTTACGGATCTGAATGTGGCAGACCCGTTGACTAAACTTCTCTCACAAGCAAAACATGATCACACCTTAGTACTCTTTGGGTGTTAATCACATAGTGATGTGAACTAGATTATTGACTCTAGTAAACCCTTTGGGTGTTGGTCACATGTCGATGTGAACTATGGGTGTTAATCACATGGTGATGTGAACTATTGATGTTAAATCACATGGCGATGTGAACTAGATTATTGACTCTAGTGCAAGTGGGAGACTGAAGGAAATATGCCCTAGAGGCAATAATAAAGTTATTATTTATTTCCTTATATCATGATAAATGTTTATTATTCATGCTAGAATTGTATTAACTGGAAACATAATACATGTGTGAATACATAGACAAACAGACTGTCACTAGTATGCCTCTACTTGACTAGCTCGTTGATCAAAGATGGTTATGTTTCCTAACCATAGACATGAGTTGTCATTTGATTAATGGGATCACATCATTAGGAGAATGATGTGATTGACTTGACCCATTCCGTTAGCATTGCACTTGATCATTTTAGTTTGTTGCTATTGCTTTCTTCATGACTTATACATGTTCCTATGACTATGAGATTATGCAACTCCCGTTTACCGGAGGAACACTTTGTGTGCCACCAAACGTCACAACGTAACTGGGTGATTATAAATGTGCTCTACAGGTGTCTCCGAAGGTACTTGTTGGGTTGGCATATTTCGAGATTAGGATTTGTCACTCCGATTGTCGGAGAGGTATCTCTGGGCCCTCTCGGTAATGCACATCACTTAATCCTTGCAAGCATTGCAACTAATGAGTTAGTTGCAGGATGATGTATTACGGAACGAGTAAAGAGACTTGCCGGTAACGAGATTGAACTAGGTATTGAGATATCGACGATCGAATCTCGGGCAAGTAACATACCGATGACAAAGGGAACAACGTATGTTGTTATGCGGTATGACCGATAAAGATCTTCATAGAATATGTGGGAGCCAATATGAGCATCCAGGTTCCGCTATTGGTTATTGACCGGAGATGTGTCTCGGTCATGTCTACATTGTTCTCGAACCCGTAGGGTCCGCACGCTTAAGGTTTTGATGACAGTTATATTATGAGTTTATGAGTTTTGATGTACCGAAGGAGTTCGGAGTCCCGGATGAGATCGGGGACATGACGAGGAGTCTCGAAATGGTCGAGACGTAAAGATCGATATATTGGACGACTATATTCGGACATCGGAAAGGTTCCGAGTGATTCGGGTATTTTTCGGAGTACCAGAGAGTTACGGGAATACGTATTGGGCCTTATTGGGCCATACGGGAAAGAAGGAAAAGGGCCTCAAGGGTGGCCGCACCCCTCCCCTTGGTCTGGTCCGAATTGGACTAGGGAAGGGGGCGCCCCCTTCCTTCCTTCTCCATTTCCCTTCCCTTTCCTTCCCTCCTACTCCTACTACTTGGAAGGGCTCCTAGTTCTACTAGGAAAGGGGGAATCCTACTCCCAATGGGAGTAGGACTCCCCTAGGGCGCGCCATAGAGAGGGCCGACCCCTCCCCTCCTCCACTCCTTTATATACGTGGCCAGGGGGCACCCCATAGACACACAAGTTGATCTTCATGATCGTTCTCTTAGCCGTGTGCGGTGCCCGCCTCCACCATAATCCTCGATAAAATTGTACCGGTGCTTAGGCGAAGCCCTGCGGCGGTAGAACATCAAGATCATCACCACGCCGTCGTGCTGACGGAACTCTTCCCCGACACTTTGCTGGAGTCCGGGGATCGTCATCGAGCTGAACGTGTGCTAGAACTCGGAGGTGCCATAGTTTCGGTGCTTGATCGGTCGGGTCGTGAAGACGTACGACTACATCAACTGCGTTGTGCTAACGCTTCCGCTTCCGGTCTACGAGGGTACGTAGACAACACTCTCCCCTCTCGTTGCTATGCATCACCATGATCTTGCGTGTGCGTAGGAATTTTTTTGAAATTACTACGTTACCCAACAACATGTGCGTCTGCGCACGACGAGCTTGATCGGGCGTCGACCGTTGAATTCAGCTCCGCAGACATCTTCCGGCACTCACCTTTAGGCGACGTGCTAAACTCATTAAAAACACTCTCCCTAGCGGGGGACTCACAACCGAATTATATCCTGTTTGAACTGGAGGCCGATGACGGAGAATTTCGCTTCCCACCCCCACCCACTTAATAGCCACTGTCGAAGACCTAACTGACATGCTCGATTATGGCTCCGACGACATCGATGGTATGGATGACGATGCCGGAGAAGAAGAGGCCCAAAACCCACCGTTTATCGTACGCTAGATGGCCACTTCCTCGTATGACGTATACATGGTGGATGCACCAAAAGAGAATAGCGGCGATGACAAGGAAGATCCGGTTGAGGATAAACCTCCCGAGATACAACCAAAGCGCCAGCGTCAGCGGCGCCGCTCTAAGTCACGCCGCAGCAAAGACAGCAACACCGGCCCAGGAGAAGATAACACTCCGAACAGTGCCGAAGACAATGAAGATCCCATTGAGGCGACTTCCGAACAAGATGAACGGGAAGACGGGCAAGTTAGCCCTGATGAATAGGCCACGCACGAAGACTCGGAGGACAGTAACTATCTTCCGCTCTCCGATGACGAGGCAAGCCTCGGCGCCGAGGATTTTATCGTGCCTGAGGAACCTCTCGAGCAGGAGCGCTTCAAGCGCCAGCTAATAGCCACCGCAAGGAGCCTGAAAAAGAAACAGCAGTAGCTTGAAGCTGACCAAGATCTGCTCAACGATAGATGGACTGACGTCCTGACAGCCGAGGAATACGGCCTCAAGTGCCCAGCCAAAAGCTACCCGAAGCGCAAATTGCTACCTCAGTTCGATGACGAGGCATTGGAGGCCATACCACCATCACGCAATGCGGCTGACCGACCATCACGTGGTCGGGATAAAGTGGCAACTCAAGACAAACACCAGCTTGCACTACCTCACCATAAAGGCAGCGATAAAACAGCTCGGGGACACACATACGAACTACGGCAGGACCTGGACAGTAGAGCAGGTCAGAACAGGTCGATCTATGGATCACGGGGACGTGCCCCGACATGTGATAACGACTATCTTGCCGGACGCAATAGTTATTCTCACGCCCAGGCCGAGAACCACAGACGGACTCCATCCGAGCTACATCGCGACGTGGCCCGATATAGAGGAGCCGCTCACCCACTTTGCTTCACCGACGAAGTAATGGACCACGAATTCCCAGAAGGGTTTAAACCCATGAATATCGAATCATACGATGGAACAACAGATCCCGTGGTATGGATTGAGGACTACCTACTCCATATCCACATGGCCCGCGGCGACGACCTTCACGCCATTAAATACCTACCACTAAAACTAAAAGGACCAGCTCGGCATTGGTTAAACAGCCTTCCAGAGAACTCCGTTGGCACCTGGGAAGACCTGGAAGACGCCTTTCCCGATAACTTCCAAGGCACATATGTCCAGCCACCAGACACTGATGACTTAAGTCACATCATACAACAGCCCGGAGAGTCAGCCAGAAAGCTCTGGACTAGGTTCTTAATTAAAAAGAACCAAATTATCGATTGTCCGGATGCCGAAGCCCTCGCGGCCTTCAAACACAGCATTCGGGATGAATGGCTCGCTCGCCACCTCGGTCAGGAAAAACCAAAATCCATGACAGCCCTTACCGCTCTTATGACCCGCTTTTGCGCGGGAGAAGACAGCTACTCGCTCGTAGGAGCAATGGCGCCAGCGACCCAGGCACTTCCGAAGTCCGAGATGGCAACAGAAAGCCATGACGCAATAAGTACAAGCGTCGTAATAATGATGAAATAACACAAGACATAACAGTTAACTCCGGATTCAGCGGCTCCAAGCCCGGTCAACGGAAAAAGCCATCCAAGGCAAATAGAGACGGACCATCCAACCTCTATAAGATATTGGATCAGCCATGCCAGATTCATGGCATCCCCGATAAACCAGCTACCCGTACCAACAGAAGATGCTGGGTTTTCAAACAAGCCGGCAAATTAAAAGCCAAACACAAGGGGAAGGGGCCGCCCAATGACAGCGATGACGAAGAGACTCGCCGGCCGAATACCGGGGTTCAGAAGCAATTCCCCCCGAAGTGCAAACCGTAAATATGGTATATGCAATGCACACCCCCACAGGGGAGCACACGCGTGTACTACGGGAACATACGCCATAGAGCGTATTCCCCCAAAAATTAGTCATACCCGTCCTGAAGGATCGGTAGCTCTGATAATCTATCCAATTATTGATGGGTTCCATCTCACGAAAGTCTTTAGGGACGGCGGCAGTAGACTTAATCTACTGTACCAAGACACTATCAACAAAACGGGCATTGATCCCTCTAGAATCAAACCCACCACAACAATCCTCAAAGGAGCAATATCCGTTGTAAAAGTCATACAAATAAACGAAAAAACAGGACACTCCTGCCATATAGGGGATTGTACTACGGCCATTACAGCCGAAGCACAAAGTGGCCTCGTCAAGCCGCACAATTCATCAGCCATTGAGCCGTCGGTCTCCATTAAATGGAACCAATCTGTCCCGGAGCAGGATTAGCAATTTAGCCTCTGTCATTCGCCTCACAATCACGCGAAGTTTATACCGTACATGCATAATTATGCACTTAAAATACCCTGGCCATCGACGGAGGCACAATACAGGAAAGCCTACAAAGCACTCACATTTCCTCCTTTTCATTTCTAACTATTTCTTTTTATCTTATCGCAGGTGACGTAAAATATTGGTCACCTCACAGACTCTTTCGGAGTTCGGCTTCATACACTTACCCCAAGGTTGTTCCTGTTAAAGGAATCCCTTAACCGAGGCAAGGCGGCGCAGACGTGCGACAGGAGGTCCAAATAATTTTGTAGACCGCACTCTCTATTATGAGCCTGTAAAGTGCCTTCTCCCTCAGCCTTCGATCACTGGCATGTCAAATAGCCAGGGTCGTGGCATTTTTATTTGCAAAGCGACAATTGACATATCAATGCGGTCCCAGTAAAACATAATATGTATCCAGTATTCGCTTTTTTCTAAAAAGCTGAATTTGTCCGGTTGTTTCACACTCGCACCTCGGCACAGGTTGCCACGGGCTCGGTATGGGAACAAATGAATTGTCGGCAAGTCTAAACAGCTTTATAGCACACTTCGGCGTCGCGAGTTTGGCCATATATGCATCACCTCCGAATCATGTCTTTGGTCAATAGTTGGGTTGCCCGGCTCCTGTGCTTACTACCTTACGTTCCGCTATATCGACTAGGGTAGTAAAGGGAGAACTACTGCAATTGTGTCCCAGTTTATCCGGATGAGCAACTCAGTAGAGAAAGCCAAAAACTGACTGTCATGATGCGGCGAGAGCTGGGCAACCACTCAATGACTTATTAGAATCTTTCGTGATTCCTTCCGTATTACACGAAGGACCGTTCTTCTGGTCCCCTATGTAACGCACCGTATTCGGATATCCGCGTACATACCAGGGGCTATATCGTAGACCCACCGTCAAACTCCTATGGCTAAGTGAAAGTGCTAACTCCCTATAGTCCGATTGCCTAGTTCGCCGCACTGACACCTCCTTCATGGACCAAGACGTTGGATCAAGAGTGATCAAGTGCTTTTCTAAACACCCCCGTATTTTATACGAGGGGGCTGAAGCCGATGACTGGAAAACTTTCAGATTATACAAAAAACGGCCGCACAGGGGGAGCCACAATTCCTAGGCATAACCTTAAATATAGTAATATTGTTTTTACAATTTCAATACATTTCACTTGAATATAACCTCTTTCGAGCATTGACCCTCTATTAAGCGGGCACCCTCTAAGACATCCTCAAAGTAATACTCTAGCGCGTGATGCTCCTTTCCCTTGGGTGGATTTTTCGCTGCAATATCGGTGGCCCTCATCTTCGCCCAGTATGTCTTGACATGGGCAAAGGCCATCTGTGCACCTTCAATGCACCTTGATCGCTTAACGACGTCGATACGCGGCACCGCATCAACTAGTCGCTGCACCAAATTGAAGTAACTCTTCGGAACTGGCTCAGTCGGCCACAGCCGGACTACGATGTCCTTCATGGCAGAACCGGATATCTTGTGGAGCTCGTCCCATTGGGCCATCTGTTCGTTTAGCAACAGCGGGCGCTTCGGCGTGCCGAATTGTGACCAGAAAAGCTTCTCTGTCGCATACCCTTCTTGTGCTTCGTAAAACTGCACCGCATCGAAGGCACTCTTCGGCAAGTTCAAAAAGGCATCTGGGGAGCTCCACATTTGATTAAGCGGGGAATACTTCAGATCGCTGAATTTAGTCTGTAATAAGAATGGCTTACCAGCCGCTATCTCCCCAGCTTGCCGGATCTCTTCCTGAGCCGCTCTAGACTCAGATCGGGCTTCTTCGCCTCTTGCAATGCCTTGTTAGGCCAGCCGCTTTGGCCTTGTTATCCTTCTCGAGGAATTCGCACCGGACAGTGGCTTCCTTCAGCTCGCGCGCCATAGTAGCTATTATCTCTTCACACTGGCGCTGAGCATCCTGTCCGACTGCTAACTCATCAGTTGCCTTCTTGGCAGCCACATTATTCATCCGGGCTTGCTCCTTGACTCGAGCAAGTTCAGCCCGAAGAGTCTCAGCCGTGGCAGCACCATATGCAGATACGCATGTCTCAGAATATAACTCTAGCTTCGTGCTCATGTTATTATTATATATATATACTCTAACACATACCATGCGCCTCGTCGAGTCGCCTGTTAGTAAGCGTGATGTCGTTATCCGCCACATCAAGCTTGTGCTCCAGACCTGCAACCTCTATAGCGTGGGCAGTCGTCGTGGAGGTAACAACCTATGTTTCAAGTCATTGGATTATTTCCTGGGGACATCTTTTTCGATCCTCTGGTTGCCCACCTTTGGGCGCCAACCAGAGTCTTAGGGGCTACCACCTATACACAGGTGCATTTTGCGTATAAAGCACAATCGAAAATATAACATTCCATACCTCAAAGCCTCTTAGCAGGCCCATGAAGGCTTCATTCAATCCGCTTTTCGCGGACAGAATCCTTTCAACCACCGTACCCATCAAGGTACAATGCTCCTCTGAGATTGACGAATATTGTAACATGTCCGACAGTGTATCCGGCACCTCCGGATTCCTGGAAGCAGTTGTGGCAGTCTGGATTCCCTTCGAAAGGGTATGACCACTCGACCCAAGAGTCACCTCCGGCTGTAAACCGGATAGTCTGGAGCCTTTATAGTTATCCCCCGTAGGGACCGTACACTTTGGACCCTGGGCGGCCGAAGTTTCACCTTGGGGCGCTGCCTCCATTATCCCCTGTTGCTAGGGGGAGACCCTCCGGGACGACACCTCGACGTCGTCCGCCCTATTGGGCGAGGAAGTTTGTGGAGGCGTCTTGCTTTCCATCATCTCTGGAATAAGGTCCCCCGGGGAGGAGGATTGTTGAGGAAGACTGTGTACCAGACTGCAAAATGCATATTCCAGATGTTACCTTTGTAACAAAAAAGAACGGGATATGTTTGACATATCTTTGTTCACTTAAGATTCGGCTGGAGGTTTTTCCTTACGAAGGAACTATGTGACAACAACACCTTCCGAGCCTAAACCACCTGACAGGGGCGTTTTGCCTCGCTTAGGAGCCCCTGCCTCCCAACTTTCGGAGGCAGCCCTTTTCTTACCATAGGAAGAAAGGATGTCAGTTTCTCCTTCTCTTTTGTCTTTGAAGGAGGTAGCCCTAACCTCCCCGGACATAGTGTGTGGCTTGCCTTCAAGATGGAAGCCACCTTTGGCTCCCCCCCTCTTCTCATTCTCCTCTCTCACCGGCGCCTGGTAGGGCTCCGGGACCAGCATCCTTGCTAGCACGGGACTGGTGGAGTCTTTGGGAAGAGGGGCCGAACACCTAATCCGCTCCGCCTTCTTTATCCAGCCTTGGAAGAAGATGGTTTCCTCAGTATCCTATTGTGAGATGCTTATCTAAGATGTGTTCCATAGTTAAGTGCTTACCAAGATATCCGGACGGTTGCAGTCGAGGCCGACGTCCTCTGTGGTGTCTGACCACTATTTTCGTTTCCCGAAAAACAACTTCCACATCTCTCTGTGCGTCGCACCAAAGAAGTACTGAAGGGCTCGTGGTCCTTCTGGATTAAACTCCCACAAACGGAGGGGTCGTCTTTGGCACGGGAGGAACCGACGGACTAGCATTACTTGAATCACATCGATGAGTTCGTTTTTCTTCTTACGAAGACTCCGGATGCGGCTTTGTAGAGGCGAGCTGAATTGGAGGGGCAGATCGGAACATAGGTATGGCTGCCCACTTGGTACCACAGGGTTTGGTGATGTAAAACCACTCCCGCTGCCATAAGTCGGAAGATTATGTGAAGGATCCTTTTAGCCAAGGAGCGTTGATAAGTTTTCCCACTATAGCACCACCGCACTCTGCTCATTCCCAGTCGACTACCTTCGGCTTCACATTAAAGGTCTTAAGCCACAAGACGAAGTGTGGGGGAATACGAAGGAAAGCTTCGCACGTAATAATGAATGCCGAGATATGAAGGAAGGAGTCCGGAGTTAGATCGTGAAAATCTAGCCCGTAATAGAACATAAGCCTTCGAACAAAGGGGTGGAGGGCGAACCCCAGCCCACGAAGGAAGTGGGAGATGAATACAACCCTCTCCGTGGATCTGGGAGTAGGAATAATCTGCCCTTGAGCAGGAAGCCTGTGGGGGATTTCTGCGGTCAGATATCTGGCCGCTCGAAGCTTCACAGTGTCCTATGTGACGGAGGAAGGCACCCACCGACCTTGAGGACTGGGGCCGGCCATGACTGAGAAGCTCGAAACAATTGAAACCTTGGGCGCTGGAGCTCGAGGTTGGAGAGGATGAGAAAAGAGTTGGCGTAAAGAAGCCAGACGGGCCTTAGTCCCTTTATAAAGGCAATAAATATCAAACACCTCCTCCTCGACCTTGAAACCTGTCTGTTCTTAAGGAATCATGCCAACCGGACGGTTGGAATCCCTACGCCCGTATTGATGAGGATCCCGCAATAAGGGGACACGATCTCTGCTTCGACAAGACGTGCCAATGAAACCGCTGCTACCTCTTGAGCACTGCATTGGTTTTCCCTTGAAGAGGAAAGGGTGATGCAGCAAAGTAGCGTAAGTATTTCCCTCGGTTTTTGAGAACCAAGGTATCAATCCAGTAGGAGGCCACACACGAGTCCCTCACACCTACACAAACAAATAAAATCCTCGCAACCAACGCAATAAAGGGGTTGTCAATCCCTTCACGGTCACTTACGAAAGTGAGATCTGATAGATATGATAAGATAATATTTTTGGTATTTTTATGATAAAGATGCAAAGTAAAGAATGCAAAATAAAAACGACACCAGAAATAGCTTGTTAACGACAGATTAATATGATGGAAAATAGACCCGGGGGCCATAGGTTTCACTAGTGGATTCTCTCGAGAGCATAAGTATTACGGTGGGTAAACAAATCACTGTTGAGCAATTGACAGAATTGAGCGTAGTTATGAGAATATCTAGGTATGAGCATGTATATAGGCATCACGTCCGAGACAAGTAGACCGACTCCTGCCTGCATCTACTACTATTACTCCACACATCGACCGCTATCCAGCATGCATCTAGAGTATTAAGTTCAAAAGAACAGAGTAACGCTTTAAGTAAGATGACATGATGTAGAGGGATAAACTCATGCAATATGATATAAACCCTATCTTGTTATCATCGATGGCAACAGTACAATACGTGCCTTGCTGCCCCTACTGTCACTGGGAAAGGACACCGCAAGATTGAACCCAAAGCTAAGAAATTCTCCCATTGCAAGAAAGATCAATCTAGTAGGCCAAACTAAACTGATAATTCGAAGAGACTTGCAAATATAACCAATCATACATAAAAGAATTCAGAGACGATTCAAATATTGTTCATAGATAAACTTAATCATAAACCCACAATTCATCGGTCTCAACAAACACACCACAAAAGAAGATTACATCTAATAGATCTCCACGAGAATCGTGGAGAACTTTGTATTGAGATCCAAAAAGAGAGAAGAAGCCACCTAGCTAATAACTATGGACCCGAAGGTCTGAGGTAAACTACTCACACATCATAGGAGAGGCTATGGTGTTGATGTAGAAGCCCTCCGTGATCGCTGCCCCCTCCGGCGAAGCTCCGAAAAAGGCCCCAAGATGGGATCTCACAGGTACAGAAGGTTGCGGCAGTGGAATTAGGTTTTTGGCTCCGTATCTGGTAGTTTGGGGGTACGTAGGTATATATAGGAGGAGGAAGTACGTCGGTGGAGCAACGTGGGCCCCATGAGGGTGGAGGGCGCGCCTAGAGGGGGTAGGCGCGCCCCCTACCTCGTGCCTTCCTGGTTGATGTCTTGACGTAGGGTCCAAGCCCTCTGGATCACGTTCGTTCCGAAAATCACGTTCCCGAAGGTTTCATTCTGTTTGGACTCCGTTTGATATTCTTTTTCTGCGAAACTCTAAAATAGGCAAAAAACAACAATTCTGGGTTGGGCCTCTGGTTAATAGGTTAGTCCCAAAAATAGTATAAAAGTGTATAACAAAGCCCATTAATCATCCAAAATAGAATATAATATAGCATGAAGCAATCAAAAATTATAGATACGTTGGAGACGTATCAAGCATCGCCAAGCTTAATTCCTGCTCGTCCTCGAGTAGGTAAATGATAAAAATAGAATTTTTGATGCGGAATGCTACTTGGTAAAAAAAATTAATGTAACCCTCTTAATTGCGGTATGAATATTCAGATCCAAAAGATTCAAGATAAAAGTTTAATATTGACATAAAAGCAATAATACTTCAAGCATACTAACTAAGCAATTATGTCTTCTCAAAATAACATGGCCAAAGAAAGTTCATCCCTACAAAATCATATAGTTTAGTCATGCTCCATTTTCGTCACACAAGAATGCTCTCATCATGCACAACCCCGATGACAAGCCAAGCAATTGTTTCATACTTTAGTAATCTCAAACTTTTTCAACCTTCACGCAATACATGAGCGTGAGCCATGGATATAGCACTATGGGTGGAATAGAATATAATGATGGGGGTTATGTGGAGAAGACAAAAAAGGAGAAAGTCTCACATCAACGCGGCTAATCAACGGGCTATGGAGATGCCCATCGATTGATGTTAATGTAAGGAGTAGGGATTGCCATGCAACGGATGCACTAGAGCTATAAATGCATGAAAGCTCAACAAAAGAAACTAAGTGGGTGCGCATCCAACTTGCTTGCTCATGAAGACCTAGGGAATTTGAGGAAGCCCATTGTTGTAATATACAAGCCAAGTTCTATAATGAAAAATTCCCACTAGTATATGAAAGTGACAAAACAAGAGACTCTCTATCATGAAAATCATGGTGCTACTTTGAAGCACAAGTGTGGAAAAATAGGATAGTAGCATTGTCCCTTTTTTCTTTTTTTTGGGCCTTCATTTTTTTATTTGGCTTTTGGGACAATACTCTATGAATGATGATCATCACACTTCTATTTATTTACAACTCAATGATTACAACTCGATACTAGAACAAAGTATGACTCTATATGAATGCCTCCGGCGGTATACCGGGATAGCAATGAATCAAGAGTGACATGTATGAAAAATTATGAATGGTGGCTTTGCCACAAATACGATGTCAACTACATGATTATGCAAAGCAATATGACAATGATGAACGTGTCATGATAAATGGAATGGTGGAAAGTTGCATGGCAATATATCTCGGAATGGCTATGGAAATGCCATAATAGGTAGATATGGTGACTGTTTTGAGAAAGGTATAAGAAGGTTTATGTGTGAAAGAGCGTATCATATCACGGGGTTTGGATGCACCGGCGAAGTTTGCACCAACTCTCAATGTGAGAAAGGGCAAGGCACGGTACCGAAGAGGCTAGCAATGATGGAAGGGTAAGAGTGCGTATAATCCATGGACTCAACATTAGTCATAAAGAACTCATATACTTATTGCAAAAATCTACAAGTCATCAAAAACCAAGCACTACACGCATGTTCCTAGGGGGTAGATTGGTAGGAAAAGACCATCGCTTGTCCCCGACCGCCACTCATAAGGAAGACAATCAAAGAACACCTCATGTTTCAAATTTGTTACATAGCGCTTACCATGCGTGCATGCTACGGGACTTGAAAACTTCAACACAAGTATTTCTCAATTTCACAACTACTCAACTAGCACAACTTTAATATCACTACCTCCATATCTCAAAACAATCATTAATCATCAAACTTCTCTTAGTATTCAGCACACTCATAATAAAGTTTTTTACTAGTCTCGAATACTTAGCATATTAGGATTAATTTCCCAATTTAAGCAAATTACCATGCTGTTTAAGACTCTCAAAATATTATAAGTGAAGCATGAGAGAATAATAGTTTCTATAAAACAAATCCACCACCATGCTCTAAAAGATATAAGTGAAGCACTAGAGCAAAAACTATATAGCTCAAAAGATATAAGTGAAGCGCATAGAGTATTCTAATAGATTCCGAATCATGTGTGTTTCTCTCAAAAGGTGTGTACAGAAAAGATGATTGTGGTAAACTAACAAATAAAGACTCAAATAATACAAGCCGCTCCAAGCAAAACACATATCATGTGGTGAATAAAAATATAGCTCCAAGTAAAGTTACCGATGGAAGTAGACGAAAGAGGGGATGCCTTCCGGGGCATCCCCAAGCTTAGGCTCTTGCCACTCCTTGTTCCATAATCCATCAAAACTTAACCCAAAACTTGAAAACTTCACAACACAAAACTCAAAATAGAAAATCTCGTGAGCTCCGTTAGCGAAAGAAAACAAAACACCACTTAAAGGTACTGTAATGAACTCATTCTTTATTTATATTGGTGTTAAACCTACTGTATTCCAACTTCTCTATGGTTTATAAACTAATTTACTAGCCATAGATTCATCAAAATAAGCAAACAACACACGAAAAACAGAATCTGTCAAAAACAGAACAGTCTGTAGTAATCTGTAGCTAACGCAAACTTCTGGAACCCCAAAAATTCTAAAATAAATTCCTTGACGTTAGGAATTTATCTATTAATCATATGCAAAAATAATTAACTAAATATCACTATCCAAATAAAAATGCCAGCGATTCTCGCGAGCGCTAAAGTTTTTGTTTTTTACAGCAAGATCAAAAAGACTTTCCCCAAGTCTTCCCAACGGTTCTACTTGGCACACACACTAATTAAACACAAAAAACACAACCAAAAACAGAGTCTAGATAAATTATTTATTACTAAACAAGAGCAAAAATCAAGGAATAAAACTAAAATTGGGTTGCCTCCCAACAAGCGCTATCGTTTAACGCCCCTAGCTAGGCATAAAAGCGAAGATAGATCTAGGTATTGCCATCTTTGGTAGGCAATCCATAAGTGGCTCTCATAATAGATTCATATGGTAATTTAATTTTCTTTTTAGGGAAGTGTTCCATGCATTTCCTTAACGGAAATTGGAATCTAATATTCCCTTCCTTCATATCAATAATTGCACCAATCGTTCTAAGGAAAGGTCTACCAAGAATAATAGGACATGAAGGATTGCAATCTATATCAAGAACAATAAAATCTACGGGCACATAATTCCTATTTGCAACAATAAGAACATCATTAATTCTTCCCATAGGTTTCTGAATAGTGGAATCTGCAAGGTGCAAGTTTAAAGAGCAATCATCAAAGTCACGGAAACCTAGCAAATCACTAAAAGTCTTCGGAATCGTGGAAACACTAGAACCCAAATCACACAAAGCATAGCACTCATGAGCTTTAATTTTAATTTTTATTGTAGGTTCCTGCTCATCATAAAGTTTTCTAGGGATAGAAACTTCCAACTCAAGTTTTTCTTCATAAGATTGCATCAAAGCATCAACGATATGTTTAGTAAAAGCTTTATTTTGACTATAAGCATGAGGAGAATTTAGCACGGATTGCAACAAGGAAATGCAATCTATCAAAGAGCAATTATCATAATTAAATTCCTTGAAATCCAAAATAGTAGGTTCATTGATATTTAAAGTTTTAACCTCTTCAGTCCCACTTTTAACAATTTTAGCATCAAGACCTAAAGACTCCGAATTTTTGGAACGCCTTCTAGGTAAAGGTAGCTCATCTTCAGCCCCATCATTATCAAGATTCATATTGCAAAACAAAGATTTAATAGGAGACACATCAATAACTTTTAGATCTTCATCTTTATTATCATGAAAACTAGAAGAACACGCTTTTATAAAGCAATCTTTCTTAGCACGCATCCTAGCGGTTCTTTCTTTGCACTCATCAATGGAAATTCTCATGGCTTTGAGAGACTCATTTATATCATGCTTAGGTGGAATCAATCTAAGTTTCAAAGAATCAACATCAAGATAAATTCTATCAACATTCCTAGCCAACTCATTAATCTTAAGCATTTTTTCTTCAATCAAAGCATTGAAACTCTTTTACGAAGTAATAAATTATTTAATGTTATATTCAAAATCAGAGGGCATCTTATTAAAATTTCCATAAGAATTGTTGTAGGAATTACCATAAATATTAGAGGAATTACTAGGATATGGCCTAGAATTAAAGTTTCCTCTATACGCGTTGTTACCAAAATTATTCCTACCAACAAAATTCACATCCATAGATTCATTATTATTCTCAATCAAAGTAGACAAAGGCATATCATTAGGGTCAGAAGAAACACTTTTATTAGCAAATAATTTCATAAGTTCATCCATCTTTCCACTCAAAACATTAATTTCTTCTATCGCATGCACTTTCTTATTAGTAGATCTTTCAGTGTGCCATTGAGAATAATTAACCATAATATTATCTAGGAGTTTAGTAGCTTCTCCTAAAGTGATTTCCATAAAAGTGCCTCCTGCGGTCGAATCTAAAAGATTTCTAGCAGCAAAATTCAATCTGGCATAAAAGTTTTGTATAATCATCCAAAGATTCAAACCATGTGTAGGGCAATTACGTATCATTAATTACATCCTCTCCCAAGCTTATGCAACATGTTCATGATCAAGTTGCTTAAAATTCATGATATCATTTCTAAGAGATATGATCTTAGGAGGAGGAAAATACTTAGAGATAAAAGCATCTTTGCACGTATTCCATGAATCAATACTGTTTTTAGGCAAAGACGAAAACCAAGCTTTAGCACGATCTCTAAGCGAAAACGGGAATAGCTTCAATTTAAAAATATCATTGTCCACATCTTTCTTCTTTTGCATATCACACAAATCAACGAAGCTATTAAGATGGGTAGCGGCATCTTCACTAGGAAGGCCAGCGAATTGATCTTTCATGACAAGATTCAACAAAGCAGCATTAATTTCACAAGATTCAGTATCGGTAAGAGGAGCAATTGGAGTGCTAAGAAAATCATTGTTGTTGGTATTAGTAAAGTCACACAATTTGGTATTATCTTGAGCCATCGTGACAAGCAAGCAATCCAACACACGAGCAAACAAGAAAAGGGCAAAAGGAGGCAAATAGGGAAAGAGAAGGAGGACGGAGAGAGAGGGCAAATAAAATGGCAAGGGTGAAGTGGGGGAGAGGAAAACGAGAGGCAAATGGCAAATAATGTAATGCGGGAGATAAGGATTTGTGATGGGTACTTGGTATGTTGACTTTTGCGTAGACTCCCCGGCAATGGCGGCAGAAATCCTTCTTGCTACCTCTTGAGCACTGCATTGGTTTTCCCTTGAAGAGGAAAGGGTGATGCAGCAAAGTAGTGTAAGTATTTCCCTCAGTTTTTGAGAACCAAGGTACCAATCCATTAGGAGGCCACGCACGAGTCCCTCGCACCTACACAAACAAATAAAATCCTCACAACCAACGCAATAAAGGGGTTGTCAATCCCTTCACGGTCACTTGCGAAAGTGAGATCTGATAGATATGATAAGATAATATTTTTGGTATTTTTACGATAAAGATGCAAAGTAAAGAAAGCAAAATAAAAACGGCACCAGAAATAGCTTGTTAACGGGAGATTAATATGATGGAAAATAGACCCGGGGGCCATAGGTTTCACTAGTGGCTTCTCTCGAGAGCATAAGTATTACGGTGGGTAAACAAATTACTGTTGAGCAATTGACAGAATTGAGCATAGTCATGAGAATATCTAGGTATGATCATGTATATAGGCATCACGTCCGAGACAAGTAGACCGACTCCTGCCTGCATCTACTACTATTACTCCACACATCGACCGCTATCCAGCATGCATCTAGAGTATTAAGTTCAAAAGAACAGAGTAACGCTTTAAGTCAGATGACATGATGTAGAGGTATAAACTCATGCAATATGATATAACCCCATATTGTTATCCTCGATGGCAACAATACAATATGTGCCTTGCTGCCCCTACTGTCACTGGGAAAGGATACCGCAAGATTGAACCCAAAGCTAAGCACTTCTCCCATTGCAAGAAAGATCAATGTAGTAGGCCAAACCAAACTGATAATTCGAAGAGACTTGCAAAGATAACCAATCATACATAAAAGAATTCAGAGAAGATTCAAATATTGTTCATAGATAAACTTGATCATAAACCCACAATTCATTGGTCTCAACAAACATACCGTGAAAGAAGATTACATCGAATAGATCTCCACGAGAATCATGGAGAACTTTGTATTGAGATCCAAAAAGAGAGAAGAAGCCATCTAGCTAATAACTATGGACCCGAAGGTCTGAGGTAAACTACTCACACATCATCAGAGATGCTATGGTGTTGATGTAGAAGCCCTCCGTGATCGATGTCCCCTCCGGCGGAGCTCCGGAAAAGGCCCCAAGATGGGATCTCACTGGTACAGAAGGTTGCGGCGGTGGAATTAGGTTTTTGGCTCCGTATCTGGTAGTTTGGGGGTACGTAGGTATATGTAGTAGGAAGAAGTACGTCGGTGGAGCAACGTGAGCCCCACGAGGGTGGAGGGCGCGCGTGGGGGTAGGTGCGCCTCCCCACCTCGTGCCTTCCTGGTTGATGTCTGGACGTAGGGTCCAAGTCCTGTGGATCACTTTCGTTCCAAAAATCACGTTCCCGAAGGTTTCATTCTGTTTGGACTCCGTTTGATATTCTTTTTCTATGAAACTCTGAAATAGGCAAAAAATAGCAATTCTGGGCTGGGCCTCCGGTTAATAGGTTAGTACCATTAATCATCCAAAACAGAATATAATATAGCATTAAGCAATCAAAAATTATAGATACGTTGGAGACGTATCAACCGCGTCTTGGAACGTGGAACAGCGAGCAAAGGAAAAAAACAATTCAATATAATGACCAGATGGTGACGTGATATCACATCACAGAAAAATTGTCAGCAGATTGGACTTGCAAAATATTGTTTCCTCTGTGGTGGTGTGTGGTATTTGTTTTGTAGAGCCGGATACGCTCGTTGCGTCCGAAGACTGTGTTGGAATGTTTGGAGAAGGAACGCGCCTTGCAATGCCGAAGCCAATTTACGCGCCGGACACCTCATCATTGAAGCCTGGTTCAGGGGCTACTGAGGGAGTCCTGGATTAGGGGGTCCTCGGGCGTCCGGACTATGGTACATAGGCCGGACTGATGGACAGTGAAGATGTAAGACCGAAGACTCCAACCCGCGTCCGGATGGGACTTTCCTTGGCGTGGAAGGCAAGCTTGGCATCCCAATATGAAGATTCCTTTCTCTGTAACCGACTTTGTACAACCCTGGTCCCCTCCGGTGTCTATATAAACCGGAGGGTTTAGTCCGTAGAGGCAGAAAACAATGATAATCCGATAGGCTAGACTTCTAGGGTTTTAGCCATTACGATCTAGTGGTAGATCAACTCTTGTAACCCCCATACTCATCAATATTAATCTAGCAGGACGTAGGGTTTTACCTCCATCGAGAGAGCCCGAACCTGGGTAAACATTGTGTTCCCTGTCTCCTATTACCATCAACCTCAGACGCACAGTTCGGGACCCCCTACCCGAGATCCACCGGTTTTGACACTGACAAAGAACAGCAAGCAAGTTGCTGCTCAAGTGAAGAAGCCCAGGTCCGGACCTAAAGCCTGAGACTGAGTGCTTCTACTGCAAAGGGACTGGTCACTGGAAGCGGAACTTCCCCAAGTATTTGGCGGATAAGATCTTACCTACGATCACGCAAGTTCTATCTAGGAGATGCATAGCAACGAGAGGGAAGAGTGTGTCTACGTACCCTTGTAGACTGAAAGCGGAAGCATTTAGTAATGCGGTTGATGTAGTCGAACGTCTTCGCGATCCAACCGATCCAAGTACCGAACGTACGGCACCTCCGTGTTCAGCACATTTTCAGCTCGATGACGTCCCTCGGGCTCTTGATCTAGTTGAGGCTGAAGGCGAGTTCCGTCAGCACGACGGCGTGGCGACGGTGATGATGAAGTTACCGGCGCAGGACTTTGCCTAAGCACTACGACGATATTGAAAGTGCGTTATATCGACTAGAGGGGGGTGAATAGGCGATTTTTACGAAATTCTTCACTGAGGAATTTGCTGGTGAGGAAATTCCTTAGCAAAGAACTACTAGCAGCGGAATAAGTACTCAAAAGTAAACATAACAGAATACAAGCATAGTCATCATGATGAAATGAAGACAGGCACAGAGTAGAGGAAGCGTAATCATAGGATAACACAGGATGAAGACAAACAGACTGAAGAAATTGAACTGAGGAAATTGAGAAAGTCTTCAGTCAAAGTCTTCAAACACAGATATGAACAAACACACAACACATTTATGACGAAATGAAAGAGTTGAGGAAATAGAACCAGTAAGCTTGGTGAAGACAATGATTTGGTAGACCAGTTCCAACTGTTGTCTCAGTTGTACGTCTGGTTGGAGCGGCTGAGTATTTAAACTCGAGGACACACAGTCCCCGACACCCAGTCCTGAACACGCAGCTCAGGACACCCAGTCCTCACCGTATTCTCCTTGAACTAAGGTCACACAGACCTCGTCCAATCACTCATGGTAAGTCTTCAGGCGACTTCCAAACCTTCACAAACTTGTTCACTCGGCGATCCACAATTCCTCTTGGATGCTCTAGACCATGACGCCTAACCGTCTGGAAGAAGCACAGTCTTCAAAGGTAACAAGCGTCGGATCCACTCAGGATCAATCTCTTCAGTGATGCTCAATCACTTGGGGTTTGTAGGTGTTTGGGTTTTGGGTTTTTGGTTTTTCCTCCCTTGATGATTTTCGCTCAAAGTCCTCAGAGGATGGGTTGCTCTCAAATGACAAGTGTCAGTTTCTCTCGGAGCAGCCAACCAGCTAGTGGTTGTAGGGGGCGGCTATTTATAGCCTAGGGAGCAGCCCGACATGATAAGACATAAATGCCCTTCAATGATATGACCGTTAGGTGGATAGATATTTTGGGACAGCTGGCACATAGCACAACAATGGTCGGAATTTTGAGTAGCAAAATCCTCAGGGCTATCATGTTCCTCACTGTGTAGGAAATCCGCACTGGCAAATTCCTAACTCCCCAGTCAGGACAAATTCCTCAGAGACCAGAAGAACTTTGTCTCTGTCACTGAAGAAATTGACTGAGTTGTATGAGATTTCCAATGGCTTCACTCGAAGGGATTGGTAGGTGTAGGATTTTGAGTTGAGCATCACATGGAAATTTTTCCTTAGTATTTCCTCGACCCCCTTTAACAGTACAGTGTTTCCTATGACTCAAGAAAGAGAAAATGAAACTACGAAAACAAAAGTCTTCACGCTTCATATTCCTCGAATGAATACCAAGTCTTCACGGTCACACCATTTTCTTCACTTTCAAAGTCTTCATGAAAGTCTTCAGAAATACCAAAATCTTCAGTCGAAGATATTCATTTTTAGGGGTCGACTTTTCCTGTAAATATCAAACTCCTCATAGACTTATAGACCTGTGTACACTCACAAACGCATTAGTCCCTTAACCTACAAGTCTTCAATACACCAAAATCACTAAGGGGCACTAGATGCACTTACAATCTCCCCCTTTTTGGTGATTGATGACAATATAGGTTTAGTTTTCAATGGGGATAAACATATGAAGTGTAACTATTGATATTGAGGAATTTGATTGCAAGATATAGAAGAACTCCCCCTGAAGATGTGCGTAGTGAGGAATTTGCTTTTGAAGCAATGCACACTTGAAGAGTTAAATCATGGAGATCTCCCCCTATATCTTGTAATTCATACACGCGTTTAACATATAATATGAAGAATTTGAAATGCATGATGAAATATGGTGCCTGATGAAATTCAGCATGCGTGCAATAATATTAATGAGGAATAAGCATGCAGAATAGTGCATCAAAAGTATCAGAGCACAGTGCATCAAAAGTATCAGAGCACCATCGGGTTTAAGATTACAACTCGATCCAATAAAGTTTTAGAAGAACGAGAGTTGTAACTTAGCAAAAAAAACGCCCATATGGTAGACCCGCTTGAAGACTAACTCATATTTCTCCCCCTTTGTCATTGAATGACCAAAAGGATCGAAAATGAGGACTAACGCCCCTGAAGATAATCATGTTGATGAAGGAGCGACAGCGTTGTTGGGGTCGTTTGTTGATGTAGGGCCTGCCGCAGTGTCGTCCAAATCTTCATGTTCATCAGTGTTGTGCGATGAAAATATGAGTTGGCCACCAGAGAAGGAACCTGGACCTTCTTGAATTTCTTCGGTGGAGGTGCAGACCAGTCAAAATCTTCTTTGAGACCCATGTTCTTCAGATCTTCTTCACCATACAGATATGACAGGATTGCCTAGGTGCGACCGAAGACTTGATGGAGGTAGTAGTGGTTTTTCTTCACTGCATTGTGTGTGGCAGTCATGTTGTGAAGACGTGAACCAAACTGACGCTTAACCCATTTGTGATTTCAATCCACCTTCTGGTGAAGACTAAGCAGAAGTTCACGGTCAGTCATCACGCGCGGAGCAGTGGCTTGAGGAGTGGACTTGGGTGCATTGGCAGAGTCATCATTGGTGGAATAAGATGCAGCTTTGCGAAACTGACCATCCAATGGACGAATGCCCTCATCTATTACAGCTGGTGCCTTGCCCTTTCCATCAACTGAGGAATATGTCTGCTTGAGGACTTCAATGGGGGGCAAGTAGCTGAGGTTATTCTAGAAATCAGCTTTGTAGTTGAGTGAAGACCTTGTCCTGAGGAATCTCATAATCCAAGGTGCATAAGGCTTCAGCTCAAACGGTGACAATGCAACATTTGCCATAGTCCTCATGAAGAAATCATGATAATTGACAGGAATGCCATGAACGATGTTGAATACCAGATTCTTCATGATGCCAACAATTTCCTCATCAGATGAGTCGTGGCCTTTGATGGGATTGATTGTCCTCGTAAGAATACGATAGACAGTTCTGGGCACGTACATCAATTCCTTCATGAGGAATTTGGTTCTTGGTGCCTGACTAGGTTTCAAAGGTTTCATCAGCACCTGCATGTAATGATGTGTGAGCTCAGGTTCACTGTAGATGCAGCGAGCTTCTTCAAGGGGAGGACTGAGTGGTAGAGCACGAAGCAATTCAGAGGCTGGTGCAGTGTAGTGAGTGTTTTCAGACATCCAGTCCAGCACCCATGAATTCACATCTTCAGCATCTCCGGTGATGTGCAGCATTGCATAGAATTGAAGAATCGGTTCTTCATTCCAATCCCAGATGTCAGAGCAAAAGTTGAGCAGTCCAGCGTCATGAAGAACACTGAGGACTGGTGCGAATCACGGCAGAGATTCCATATCCACGTGAGGAATATGCTCATGGTAGAAGATCTTCTCCTTGTTGAATAGCACTGAGGAATAGAAATTGGCTTGACTAGCAGTCCAAAAATGCCTCTTCCTAATGCGAGCAGAGTCATATGGGTTGTAATCTTCGAAGAATACGTGCTCACCGAAGAAATCATCAGCCTTGAACTTTTGCTTGCGTGAGAATGGATCCTTTGTCTTCGGCAGAGGAGTGTCAGTGAGTTGCATCACGACCTCGGGAATCTCAATCGCGGGTTCTTCAGGCTGAGGAATTTCTGGTTCCTCCTCAGTGGCAGTCTGCGTCGTTGGTTATTCGGCAGCAGCAGTTTCTTCAGCGCTGGTGGCTGGAATTTCCTCATGGACAGATGCATTGGGATGAGTTTCTTCAGAGCCCATGTGTACAGTTTGTGTGGGGGACTGAGGAATTTGCTGTAGAGGGGTGAACATTGGTGAATTTGGATGCTGACTGTCGGTGTCAAAACCGGCGGATCTCGGGTAGGGGGTCCCGAACTGTGCGTCTAGGCCGGATGGTAACAGGAGGCAAGGGACACGAAGTTTTACCCAGGTTCGGGCCCTCTTGATGGAGGTAAAACCCTACGTCCTGCTTGATTAATATTGATGATATGGGTAGTACAAGAGTAGATCTACCACGAGATCGGAGAGGCTAAACCCTAGAAGCTAGCCTATGGTTGATTGTTGTTGTGTATGTTGTCCTATGGACTAAAACCCTCCGGTTTATATAGACACCGGAGAGGGTTAGGGTTACACAAAGTCGGTTACAATGGTAGGAGATCTGCATATCCATATCGCCAAGCTTGCCTTCCACGCCAAGGAAAGTCCCTTTCGGATACGGGACGAAGTCTTCAATCTTGTATCTTCACAGTCCTGGAGTCTGGCTGAAGGTATAGTCCGGCTATCCGAACACCCCCTAATCCAGGACTCCCTCAGTAGCCCCTGAACCAGGCTTCAATGATGACAAGTCCGGTGCGCAGATTGTCTTCGGCATTGCAAGGCGGGTTCCTCATCCAAGTACTTCATAGAAGATTTTGAACACAAAGATAGTGTCCGGCTCTGCAAAATAAGTTTCCACATATTGCCATAGAGAGAATAATATTTACACAAATCTAATCTGCTAACGTATTCCGTAATGTGACACACCACGGCCAAGCCTTTATCCAAATCGTTTTATTATCCCACCTGAGCGCGTCATGCGAGGCAGTTTCCTTGGCACGTCTTGTTAAAGCAGAGATCGTGTCCCCTTATTCCGGGATTCTCATCAATACGGGCGCGGGTAACCCAACCGCTTCTAGGACTCCTAGATTATAGGCAAGTCCAAACGGACACGGAGAGGATGCTTGATATTCACCCTCTTTATAAAGGGACAAGGCTTTTATTTTTCCCTCCCGTGCTCAATCGAATCCTTCCCCCACCTCAAGCTCAAACGCCCGAAGTTTAGGTCAGGTGCTCCGAACCTTCAGTCATGTCCGGATCTAGCCTTCAAGGCCGATGGGTGCCTTCCTTTGTCACGAAAGAAGACAACAAAAAGTTGAGGGAGGCCAGATATCTGACCGCCGAGATTTTGCATTGGCTGCCTCCCCGAGGGCAGGCCGTCCCCACCCCCGAACCCAACGAGAACGTCGTGTTCATCTCCCACTTCCTTCGAGGTCTAGGCCTTGCTCTGGATCCTTTCGTCAGGGGTTTGATGTTTTATTACAGGCTAGACTTCCATGATCTAGCTCCGGACTCCTTTCTTCATATCACGACATTTATTGTTGTGTGCGAGGCCTTCCTCCGGATTAACCCTCACTTTGGCCTATGGCTCAAGACCTTTGAAGTAAAGCCGAAGATGATCGAGGGGCAACATGCAGCGTGTGGAGGTGCCTCAATACGCAAGATGACGGGAGCTCCGTGGCCCAAAGGTTCCATCCCAGAGGTGTCTAAATTGTGGCAACAGGAGTGGTTCTACATCACGGCTCCTAGAAGTGCCAAGTGGGCGGCCGCCCCTGTTTTCTGCTCGGGCCCTCCACCACAACTGATGTCATGGATCAGCAGAGGTCTGAGCTGGGGTCCAGCCAAGGACGTGCCTATACTGCAAAGCCGCATTCGAGATCTCTTCAATGGAGATTTCAGTTTGGTTGCGGTAATACAAGTTATGCTGGTTCGTCAAGTCCAGCCTTGCAAGCGTCGGCCTCTTCGCCTGTGGGAGTTCAATCCCGAGGGACCGCGTGTTATTCAAAATTTTCTCGGCTTGACGCACGAGGAGATGTACAAGTCATTCTTCGGACCTCAGGTGGAGTGTCTGGAAATCACCGAGGACGTGGGCCTGAGTAGTAACCGCGCCGCCGAACATGTAAGGCATCTTCCGGCCGAACATACGATCTCTCCTTTGTTACGAAGTTATTTCTGAGAGTTTGCTTTTTGACCAGGACTGGCTAACAAAGGCGAAGTTGATTCGGTGTTCGGCCCCCCTCCCTGAGGGTTTGGAAAATCCGGTATTGGAAAAGATGCTCCAGACCACACCTTGCCCGGAGCCCTTGAAGGAAGATACTGTGGAGGATAATACGGGCGGACGCAGGCCCCCAACGCTGCCCATTCTAACTGAGGGAGCGAGCGTCTCCATGAAGGAAGACGACCAGAAGAGGAAAAGTACTGCGCCCGGGGATTCGGAAGCCGAAGCTTCCCAACGGGAGAAGAAGTCTCCCACAGAGGGTCCTACCTTGGGGGGCGCTGTTGCCGCACAAAGTCCGCGGGGGATCAATTCTCCCGCGAGTCGTAAGTGACCCGAAATACTTTAATAGTACAGACATGCCATCTTCTGAGAAAATAACCACCGCATATATCTTTGCAGTTCGGGCCTTAGCCCCTCTCAAATGAGCTCGTCTTCGGGGGATCTTCTTCCAGAGATGATGGAGAACAAAACACCTCCTCCAGACTCCTCCGCTCCGAAAGCGGGCGACCCTAAAGTGTCGTCACGGAGGGCCTCTCCCAGTCTGGTGAGGCCAGAAGATAATCCCATCGACCCCCGAAGCTCCCGGTGTCCGGCTCCCGAAGAGAGCAGACAAAAGAGTCCGGCACCGTCTAGTGTGCGATCGGATGTTCTGAGGGAATTGGTGGGGCGAGCGGCCATCTCAGATGAACACCGTGTGCTGATGAATACGGTGATGGAGAGAATCTCGTCCGCTGAAAGTGGATTGCATGAAGCTTTTATGAGTCTACTGATAGGCTTTGAGGTACATAAAAGAATGCATGATAGTCCTGCACATTCTAGGTGTGCCCTGTGTAGATAGTAGCCCCTGAGACTCTGGTTGCCGTCGGAAACGACAACGAACAGAGGATCATATTCCTAGGTAATAACCATACTGCCTCTATGTGCAGGTGATGGAAGCTCCGGTGGCTAGCCGGACTAGCGAGTTTGCCCATTTAGAACGGCAGTTGGACGCGGCAGACGCCGACATCGAGCTTGTTAACAAAAGGCTTGACGAGGCACAGGGTAAGTGTCATTATCTGGTAAACGCCACATAGGAAGAGCAGCATGATGCCAGTATCTTTAATATGTTGTGACTGCAGATGGAGCTGCCACTGTTGAAGCCTTGCGGGCAGAACTTGCCCGAGCCAAGGAACAAGCGAGGTTGGGTAATGCGGCTGCTTTGAAGGCGGCCGAAGAGTTGCAAGACGAGAAGGCCGCGCATGGCGAGAGCCGAGACAAGATGGACAAGATGGCCATAGAATTAAAAGCCGCCGCCGACCGTTGCCGGGTTCTTGAAAAGGAAAACCAAGCGAAGGCATCGGACCTTGAGAAGGCTGCTGCGACGAGAAAAGACCTCCGCTCTGCTATGAGGGTAAAGAAGGAGGAGCTGCGGGAATCCGGGGATATTGTAGCTGGGAAATCCTTTATGTTGCAGAGGAAGTTCGGAGATCCATGGTATGCCCCTCTGGATCGGATGTGGAGTTCGGAGGATGCGTATATGGATTTGGCGGCGAGCGCTGCCGATGCGGCCAAGTACTTCCAGGGTCAGATGGACCGTGAAGTAGACCAGCTGTTTTGGATACAATTCCATTCTCCTGAGCGTCCGCTTTCATTGACTAACCAATTAGCCGAATGGGCCGAACTAAATAGGTTGTCCGGACTCTCCATGAGGTCTGTTGTGGATCAGCTATGGCCGGAAAGGTCAAAACCGAACAGCTATTTCAGCTTGGTGCAGCAGTTCCTTGACGTGGTGCCGCACATTAATGCGATGAAGAGGTCAGTGTGCATAGAGGGCGCACGGATGGCCTTTGCCCGTGTTAAAGCATACTGGGCAGAGATGGATGCTACCAATGTTGCAACGCGGGATTCGGCCATAGGTCGAAGGGCTGCTGAGCACTACTTTGAAGAAGTTCTTGAGGGTGCCCATTTGATAGAGACCCAGTGCTCAAAAAATATTATGTTTGAGTGATATGTAATCTCATTGTAAGCGAAATGCTTTTATAAATTTTTATAAGGCTATTTTTATACTTTTGCCTGAAAGTAATATGATGCCTCCTGGGCGGCCGTTTATGTATACATGTGTATAACCTGAAAGATTGCAGTCGTCGGCTTCAACCCCCACGCATATAATGTGGAGGTGCTCACAAAAACATGCGTTCACAGTTAACCCAACATCTTGGTCCTATTAAGGCGGTGATAGCGGAGCGAGCGAGGCAACCGGACTATAATGCTTTAGCACTTTCACTTAGCCATAGGAGTTTGACAGTGGGGCTACTAGATTGCCCCTGGTGCCTCCGCACTCTCCCGATTCCGGGGTGCGTACATGCCTGGCCGGAAAACGGCCCTTCGTTAAGGTGGAGGAATTCTAACATTCCCACAGGTCATCGAGTGGTTGACCAGTCTCACGCTATATCATGACAGTCAGTTTTCGGCTTTCTCTACTGAGGTGCTCGTCCGGATGAACCAGGGCACAATCGCAGTAGTTCTCCTGGTGCTACCTTAGCCGGTAAAGCGGAACGTAAGGCGCCAAAACACAGGAGCCGGGCAAACCCAACATTTGACCAAATACAATGATTCGAAGCTGATGCATATAGCGCCAAACTCGCGACGCCGAACACTCCCTAAGGTATTCGGTCTTTGTGGTATAAACCGGGCCTAAATAATGGCCTTTGTAAGAAGCCCCTTGTGTCCAGGTACGTGTATTGTTCTGGCGTGGCCACATGCCAAGACGTCAGCATCATTCTCAATGGTGGATATGTATCAACAAGAGACATTAAAAAAGGTTTACGCAGGGTCTTGATCTAAAAAGAATCCTTGGAACGGGTCCCTGCTGCACGTCTGCGCCTGTGTCTCCGTTGTGCCGTATCCTGGATGGGTGTAGCACGATGATCGTCTGTAAAAGAGAGGAAGTTAAGTGAAAAAGTTGTCATGCAAAAAGATAGTTTTTTAAAGAAACCATGTATAATTCAAGATGATAAGAAATTGCCACTTGTTTGCGCGTGTTGAGCCCCTTGTATTGACAAATAGGGGTGTGACCACTTATTCGGTATAAATAGCGGCGCCGGACTTGATTAGTTGTGTCTGAGGTCTTGACGACCTATTTGGATGCTTTCACTGGTCCGGGCGCCTTTAGTGTGCGGCTGCCAAGGCAGCCACACTCTCTTCGGCGCGCAGAGATCGCTTGATATTTCCGTTCACTGAAATGATGCCACGTGGACCGGGCATCTTGAGTGTGAGGGAGGCGTAGTGTGGTATTGCATTAAAGCGAGTGAAAGCTTCACGTCCGAGCAGTGCTTGATAGCCACTTTGAAACAGAGCGATGTGGAAGGTTAAATGCTCGCGACAGAAGTTATCAGGGGAGCCGAATATAACCTGTAGTAGGAGGGAGCCCGTACAACGAGCCCCTGGGCCTGGCGTTACTCCTTTAAAGGTAGTATTGCTATGGCGAATTTGTGTTGGGTCTAACCCCATCCCACGGATTGTATCCTGATATATTAGGTTTAGGCTGCTGCCGCCGTCCATCAAGACTCGTGTGAAGTGATATCCGCCAATTACTGGGTCTAATACCAGGGCAGCCCATCCTGTGTGTCGGATACTTGCTGAGTAATCGCGATGGTCGAAAGTGATCGGTTGAGACGACCAGTGGCAGGACTTCGCGGTGACAGGCACTTGGGTATATTTTCCTGGGAGTGTCGTGTTGTTTTTTCCCTTGATCACGTGTAACACGTTTACTGTTTTGACTTCTGGTGGAAATTTCTTTTGTTCCGCCGTGTCTTGCTTGGGAGGCTTGTCCTCGTCTTCACTTGGTGTATCCTCCCCCTTGTGTACGGCGTTGAGCTTGCCGGACTTCTTGAAGACCCAACATTCTCTGTGGGTATGATTAGCAGGTTTACCAGGGGTACTATGGATCTGACATACTTGGTCCAGAATTTTGTTGAGGCTGGACAGTTCATCCTTGGTGCCTTTAGGGGGCGGCTTTTGACCTGGCCGAGAGCTTTTGAATCCGGCATTTACTGTCGTGCCCTTCGTGCAGTCTTCTTTATTCCGGCGTTTGTTATTGCTGTTGCGCCGTGATTTCCCGTTTCCATCTCTAACTTCAGATGTACTGGGGTCGCTAGTGCTGCATCTGGCTAGCCAGCTGTCCTCACCCGCGCAAAAGCGGGTCATGAGGTTTGTTAATGCGGCCATCGTTCTCGGCATATTTTGGCCGAGGTGTCTGGTGAGCCATTCATCACGGACGCTATGCTTGAAAGCTGACAAGGCTTCGGTGTCCGGACAGTCAACAATCTGGTTCTTTTTAGTAAGAAACCTGTTCCAAAGCTTTCGGGCTGACTCTCCGGGCTGTTGAGTTATATGACTCAAATTGTCCGCATCCGGAGGTCAGACATAAGTCCCTTGAAAATTTGCCCGAAAGGCATCTTCGAGCTCTTCCCAACTTCCAATGGAGCTTTCGGGGAGGCCTTTGAGCTAGTGATGAGCTGGCCCTTTGAGCTTTAGGGGTAAGTACTTGATGGCGTGGAGATCATCTCCTCGAGCCATATGGATATGAAGGATGTAGTCCTCAATCCATACCCCAGGGTCTGTTTTCCCGTCGCATGCCTCTATGTTTACAGGCTTGAATCCCTCTGGAAATTCATGGTCCAGCACCTCATCGATGAAACATAGGGGGTGTGCGGCACCCCAGTAGCTGGGTGTACCGCGTTGTTCGGATGTTTGTTGTGTTGCATTGTATGCTGGGGCGCGCTTGCGTGGTCCATAGATGGATCTTGTTGCACCGTCCTTTGGGTGCGAGCCCTCGCATGGGTTGCGTGTTGTATTGTGAGCGACGTTGTATGCGGCTCTGTGTTGGTAGAGGGGTCGTCTATCCGACCAGGTGGCTATTTTGATATTTGGTTGTGGGGGGCTGAGGCCTCCTCATCGAATTCGAGTAGCAGCTTCCGCTTTGGGTAGCTCTTAGAGGGGCGATTGTCGCCGTACCTTGCTGTTGTGTTGAGTATTTTACTCCATCTGATTTGGAGTGTGTCTTGTGCGGCTTTGAGCCTTTGCTTCTGCTTTTTAAGACTCCTCGCGGTGGCAACAAGCCTTTTACGGGCATTCTGCTGCTCCGGGTGCCTGTCTGGCGTTATGTCGTTCGGACCATTATCCTTGATAGATTTTTTTGTTCGGTTTGATTGTCCGGATTGCCGTTGTCCGGCAGCGGTTCGCCCTGCTACAGCGCCGGGTCTGTGTGATCGCTATTTCTGTTGAGGCGGGATTTGGGGCGGCGCTTGCGTCGCCGCTTTGACTGCTTTTTGAGGGAACAAGCCTTCAGTGCGTCCTTCCGCTCCTCGTCGCCATCTTTTGGTGCGTCCACCATGTATACGTCATATGACGAGGTGGCGTTCCAGGGCCCAATAGGTGCTGGTTCTTCATCGTCTCCTTCATCGGTGTCCATACCGTCGATGTCTTCGGAGTCGAAGTCGAGCATGTCGGTTAAATCGTCGACAGTGGCTACAAAGTGGGTGGTGGGTGGGCTTTAAATTTCTTCATTGTCCGTATCCCAACCTTGCTGACCGCAGTCCGGCCAGGGCTCTCCTGATAAAGAGAGATACTTTAGTGATTTCATAATATCGCCGAAGGGCGAGTGCTGAAAGATGTCCGCGGCAGTAAACTCCATGATCGGCGCCCAATGGGATTCGATTGGCAGGGGCGCGAATGGTTCGGAGTCTGGAGAGGAGTCCGGCTCCTTGGAGTCACGAGTCTCGCAGAGTGCGGGGCTGGTGTTCGGCTCGATCGCCGTTGGGATCGCAGCCCCCGAGGCAGCGTCCAACCACCCATCCTCGATCGGCGCAATTGGCTCCGAATTAAGGGTCGAAGCCGATGCGGGTGCGGCCTCCAGGGCACTGTTCAGAGGCAGAGCTAGATCATGCTCGTCGCGACAGTGCGCCGTGCTCGGTGGTGGCTCGAATCCGTTGAAGATCAAGTCCCCATGGATGTCAGCCATGTAGTTTAAACTTCCAAATCTGACCTAACGACCAGGGGCATAGCTTTCGATCTTCTCCAGATGGCCAGGTGAATTGGCCCGCAGTGTGAAACCGCCGAAGACGAAGATCTGTCCGGGGAGGAAGGTCTCACCCTGGACTGCATCGCTATTGATGATCGTAGGAGCCATCAAGCCTGACGGTGACGACACAGAGGAACTCTCAATGAAAGCACCAATGTCGGTGTCAAAACCGGCGGATCTCGGGTAGGGGGTCTCGAACTGTGCGTCTAGGCCGGATGGTAACAGGAGGCAAGGGACACGAAGTTTTACCCAGGTTCGGGCCTTCTTGATGGAGGTAAAACCCTACGTCCTGCTTGATTAATATTGATGATATGGGTAGTACAAGAGTAGATCTACCACGAGATCGGAGAGGCTAAACCCTAGAAGCTAGCCTATGGTATGATTGTTGTTGTGTATGTTGTCCTACGGACTAAAACCCTCCGGTTTATATAGACACCGGAGAGGGTTAGTGAGGGAGTCCTGGTTTAGGGGGTGTCCGGATGGCCGGACTATACCTTCAGCCGGACTCCTGGACTATGAAGATAAAAGATTGAAGACTTCGTCCCGTGTCCGGGAGGGACTTTCCTTGGCGTGGAAGGCAAGCTTGGCGATACGGATATGAAGATCTCCTACCATTGTAACCGACTCTATGTAACCCTAACCCTACCCGGTGTCTATATAAACCGGAGGGTTTTAGTCCGTAGGACAACATACACATCAACAATCATACCATAGGCTAGCTTCTAGGGTTTAGCCTCCTTGATCTCGTGGTAGATCAACTCTTGTACTACCCATATCATCAATATTAATCAAGCAGGACGCAGGGTTTTACCTCCATCGAGAGGGCCCGAACCTGGGTAAAATTTCATGTCCCTTGTCTCCTGTTACCATCCGGCCTAGACGCACAATTCGGGACCCCCTACCTGAGATCCGCCGGTTTTGACACCGACATTGGTGCTTTCATTGAGAGTTCCTCTGTGTCGTCGCTGTCAGGCTCGATGGCTCCTACGATCATCGATAGCGATGCAGTCCAGGGTGAGACCTTCCTCCCCGGATAGATCTTCGTCTTCGGCGGCTTCGCACTGCGGTCCAATTCGCTTGGCCGCCTGGAGCAGATCGAAAGCTACGCCCCTGGCAGTCAGGTCAGATTCGTAAATTTAAACTACACGGCTGACATCCACGGGGACTTGATCTTCGACGGATTCGAGCCACTGCCGAGCGCGCCGCACTGTCACGACGAGCATGATCTAGCTCTGCCGCCGAACAGTGCCCTGGAGGCCGCATCCTCATCGGCTCCGACCCTTAATTCAAATCCAACTGCGCCGATCAAGGATGGGCGGTTGGACGCCACCTCGGGGGCTGCAACCCCAACGGCGATTGAGCCAATCACCAGCCCCGTACTCTGCGAGACCCGTGACTCCAAGGAGCCGGACTCCTCTCCGGACTCTGAGCCCCCCGCGCCCCTGCCGATTGAATCCGATTGGGCGCCGATCATGGAGTTCACTACCGCGGACATCTTTCAGCACTCGCCTTTTGGCGATATCCTGGAGTCACTGAAGTCTCTCTCTTTATCAGGAGAGCCCTGGCCGGACTACGGTCAGCAAGGTTGGGGTACGGACGATGAAGAAATTCAAATCCCACCCACCACCCACTTTGTAGCCACTGTCGACGACTTAACCGACATGCTCGACTTCGACTCCGAAGATATCGACGGTATGGACGCCGATGAAGGAGATGATGAAGAACCAGCGCCTACTAGGCCCTGGAAAGCCACCTCGTCATATGACATATACATGGTGGACACCCCAAAAGAGGGAGATGGCGATGCGGAGGATGACCCCTCCAAGAAGCAGCCTAAGCGCCGGCGTCAGCGGCGCCGCTCAAAATCCCGCCAAAACAAACACGGTGATTCCAGCACGGGAGATAATAATACTCCGGAAAGCACCGAAGAAAACCCCCTCCAGCAAGATTTAGCACAGGAGGATGGAGAAACCAGCCCTCACGAGAGAGCGGCAGACAGAGAGATCGAGGACGATAATTATATGCCTCCCTCCGAAGACGAGGCAAGCCTCGACGACGACGAATTCGTTGTGCCAGAGGATCCCATCGAGCAAAAGCGTTTTCAACGCAGGCTTATGGCCATGGCAAGAAGCCTCAAGAAAAAACAGCAACAGCTTAGGGCTGATCAAGATTTGCTAGTCGACAGATGGACTGAAGTCCTTGCGGCCGAAGAGCATAAACTCGAACGCCCCTCCAAGAGCTACCCAAAGCACAGGTTGCTACCCCGATTAGAGGAGGAAGCACTTGATGCAGCTGACCGGCCACCTCGTGGTCGCGACAGAGAGTCCTCTCGGCCCTCCACTCAAGCCGCACCCCGTACCAAGGCGCGGGAATATGCGCCGGACTTACGAGACATGTTGGAGGACAAGGCAAGGCAAACAAGATCGATCTACGGATCGCGTGGGCGCCCCATGGCTCGAGACGGTAACTGTCACGCCGGCCACAAATTCGGCGGGGCCGAACATAGTAGACAAGGCTCATTGGAGCTACATCATGATATAGCCCAATACAGAGGCGCCGCACACCCACTCTGCTTTACAGACGAAATAATGGATCATCAAATCCCCGAGGGTTTCAAACCCGTAAACATCGAATCATATGATGGCACAACAGATCCTGCGGTATGGATCAAGGATTATCTCCTTCATATCCACATGGCCCGCGGCGATGATTTCCACGCCATCAAATACCTCCCGCTCAAGCTTAAAGGACCAGCTCGGCATTGGCTTAACAGCTTGCCAACAGGATCAATCAGTTGTTGGGAGGACCTGGAAGCCGCATTGCTCGACAATTTCTAGGGCACTTACGTGCGACCCCCACACGCCGATGACCTAAGTCACGTCATTCAGCAGCCAGAGGAATCGGCCATGCAATTCTGGACACAATTCCTAACAAAGAAAAATCAAATAGTTGACTGTCCGGACGCTGAGGCCCTAGCAGCCTTCAAACACAATATCCGTGACAAGTGGCTGGCCCGGCACCTTGGACAGGAAAAGCCGAAATCTATGGCAGCACTCACGACACTCATGACCCGCTTTTGCACGGGAGAAGACAGCTGGCTTGCTCATAGCAACAATATGACCAAGAACACTGGTAACTCGGACACCAGGGACAGTAGTGGCAGGTCGCGTCGCAACAAGCAGAAGCGCCGCATTAACGGCGACAATGCTGAGGATACGGCAGTTAATGCCGGATTCAGAGGCTCTAAATCCAGTCAGCGGAAAAAGGCATTCAAAAGGAATCCTAGGGGCCTATCCAGTTTGGACCGAATACTCGACCGCTCGTGCCAGATACATGGCACCCCCGAAAAGCCAGCCAATCACACCAACAGGGATTGTTGGGTGTTCAAGCAGGCAGGCAAGATAAACGTCGAAAATGAAGACAAGGGGCTGCATAGCGATGACGACGAGGAGCCCCAGCCGCCGAACAACAGTGGACAGAAGGGTTTTCCCCCACAAGTGCGAACGGTGAACATGATATACGCAACCCATGTCCCCAAAAGGGAGCGGTAGAGCCAGTCGCCCCAAAGTTCAACCCATGGTCCTCCTGCCCGATCACCTTTGATCGAAGGGACCATCCCACTAGCATCCATCATGGCGGATTCGCCGCATTGGTTCTAGACCCAATTATTGACGGATTTCATCTCACTAGAGTCCTCATGGACGGCGGCAGCAGCCTGAACCTGCTTTACCAGGATACAGTGCGGAAAATGGGCATAGATCCCTCGAGGATTAAGCCCACCAAAACGACCTTTAAAGGCGTAATACCAGGTGTAGAGGCCAACTGTACAGGCTCAGTCACACTTGAAGTGGTCTTCGGATCTCCGGATAATTTCCGAAGCGAGGAGTTAATCTTCAACATAGTCCCGTTTCGCAGCGGCTATCACGCACTGCTTGGGCGAACCGCATTTGCTAAGTTCAATGCGGTACCGCACTACGCATACCTTAAGCTCAAGATGTCAGGCCCTCGAGGAGTAATTACGGTCAATGGAAACACCGAACGCTCCCTCCGAACGGAGGAGCACACGGCGGCCCTTGCAGCGGAAGTTCAAAGCAGCCTCCCCAGGCAGTTCTCCAGTCCGGCCACTAAACGACCGGACACCGTCAAGCGCGCCCGGAGTAACCTACAAGAAGACCGCCTGGCATGATCTGAGCAGGCGTAGCAATGCGGCCCCAACCCCAACCCTCGCAAAAAGGTGACGCCAGTACTTCGCGTACATAACTACGCTCTAGAGATACCATGGGCACAGGGGGAGGGGCACCATCACGGCACGCCCAAAACATGGCTTAAACCGTACCGGGGGCTTCCGATTTTTTAGTTTTCTCTTACTTTCAGGACTTCATCCTTCGGAAGGCCTGTTCGGCAGTTCAATTGCCGCACAAACGATGCAAGAACCAGGGAAGCAGACAAGCCACGCCGCACTACTGAACTCCCAGGTGGTCTCTATCATGAGCAGTATACCCGTTCCGCATACTATTCCGCAGCTTGCCCCTGGAATGGACATGTTAACTAGTCCAACCTTCCACTTATCGCATTATTTGTATTGTTCTGCTTTGATCGCAGCCCTTTTTAATAAACAATGCATAGCTCTCGTCTATTTTCGCATTACCCTTTTTCTTCATATATGTTCCTTAACGACATGTTGCACCCGTACACGTTGGTACGGCCAAAATACGCCAGGGGCTCTAGTACCCCTCAATATGGTGTAAGAAGTCCGAACACTTTAACAAGTGCGGCACCCCGACCTTATAGCATTATATGCATCGGCTCCGAATCATGTCTTGGGTCAATAGTTGGGTTTGCCCGGCTCCTATGTTTTGGTGCCTTACGTTCCGCTATATCGGCTAAGGTAGTACTAGGAGAACCACTGCGATTGTGCCCCAGTTGAGCTGGGTCGAGCACCTCAGTGGAGAAAGCTAAAACTGACTGTCATGATGAAGCGAGAGCTGGTCGCTGTTCGAGAGGTTTTTTCGAGTCCCTAAAGACTTATGCCGCTTAGGGCGAGGAGCCGGCTCTGTCCGGCCAAGGCATGGATAGCGCCCCGAAGTCGGTCTTCCGAATACTAGGGGCTTCACCGAAATTTAAAATTAAAGAATTCTATGGCTAAGTGAGAGTGTTCACGCATTATAGTCTGATTGCCTTGTTCGTTGGGCTGAGCGCCTCCCTCGAAGGACCCAAACATGGGAAAAAGAGCACTCAGGTTTATCCCCGAACACCCTAGCACTAGCGGCATGGGGGCAGAAGTCGACGACTCGCCATCTCTCAGAATTGATAAACAGCCGCACAGAAGGTAATATTTTAAATTCCAACAGCATTGCTTAGCGCATATAAACAAGTTTTCAGCGCACAGGACAAAACGAGCAAGTTTCACTCAAAAATTACATCCCTAGAACATTCATCCGCCACAAGGCGGGCACCCTTCAGAACATCCTTATAGTAATTCTCGGGCTTGCGATGCTCTTTCCCCGGCGGTGGCCCATCCTTCACCAGCTTCTCAGCATCCAGCTTGCCCCAGTGCACCTTAGCACGGGCAAGGGCCCTACGGGCACCTTCAATGCAGACGGAGCGCTTGATGACTTCAAGCCTTGGACAGGCCTCCACCAACCGCCGTACCAGCCCGAAATAGCTCCCAGGCAGGGCCCCTCCAGGCCACAGCCGAACAATGAGGCCCTTCATGGCCTGTTCGGCCGCTTTGTGGAGCTCGACCAGTTGCTTCAGCTGGTCACTCAGGGGCACAGGGTGTCCGGCCTCAGCATACTGAGACCAGAACACCTTCTCCGTTGAGTTGCCCTCCTCGGCTCGATAGAATCCGGCGGCATCGGACACACTCCGGGGAAGATCTACGAATGCTCTTGGAGAACTCTGGATTCGGGTAAGTAATAAGTAACTCACGTTTATATGTTTGCTTTGCATAAGGAATGACTTACCCACCGCTATCTTCTTCACCTCATCCAACTCCCGAAGGGTCTTATGGGATTCGGTCTTGGCAGACTTGGCATTTTCAATAGCCGCCGCGAGCTCAGACGCTCGCGTCTTCGTGTCAAGCTCCAAACTCTCATGTTTCTTCATGAGAACCTGGAGCTCTTGCCGCACCTTGCCAACCTCGGCCTCATACTTCTCCCACTCGGTGCGCTCCGCGGCACTCTTCTCGGCCTCGAGCAGCGCTTACTTAAGGGTCGCCACCTCAGACGTGGCCCCTACAATAGCCATGTTGATCCTGTTATTTTTTGTAATTGCACCCTTTTCATACATATTCAAACAAGGTATTTCTTACCTTCCTTCTCCTCGAGCTGCTTCTTGGCACGCCCGAGCTCTTGCTCGGACTTCTCGAGGCTCTGCTTCAGCGTGTCCACTTCCGCAGATAGTGCGGCGGACGCCAGTAGAGAAGCCTGCATACGCATATTGACTCCTTTGTTAGACTCCTGTGAATTTTTGATCCTCTATTCGGCTTTTCTTCGCGAACGCCCAACAGAGCATCAGGGGCTACTGTCTATGCGGTAATAACTATTTTCGCATTATTTACTTACCTCAAAGCCTGTCAAAAGGCTAGTACAAGCTTCAGTCAGTCCGCTCTTGGCGGACTGAACCTTCTGGACCACCGCACTCATAATAGTGCGGTGCTCCTCGTCGATGGAGGCGCCTTGGAGCGCCTCCAACATATTGTCCGGCGCCTCCGGTTGGACGGGGGCCACCGGCACGGAGGACTCGCTCCTCTTGGAAGTAGGTCCCCCGCCGGACTCTGGAACCTCTGAAGGTTCCGGAGCGGTGTCCGGCCTAGATCCGGACTTGGAGCCCTGGGGGGCTTCATCCCCTTTGCTCCTGGAGTCCGGGAGGTCGCCTTGCGGCGCCTCCAGGACCACCTCCTCCCGGCTTGGAACCTGTTGAGACAACACTTAGGTGTCGTCCGTAGGGCGGGGGGAGGAAGCCGTCGGAAGTGAGTTCACATCCGACGAGTCCAGTGAGCCGCTCGACGATGCGTCGAGCTGGTCTTTGGGCGGGCTGCATAAACATATTCGACGTAAGGAAAGTTGTGCAATAAACGAATACTATGAATTACTCTGGTATCCGGATACTTACGATTTGGCCAGGCTTGGCCCTAGGCGCCTACTCCTCTCCGCCGCCGTTGGTGTCGGTGGAGTAGCCCGGAGGAAGGGTTTTCCCCTTCTTGGACCCTTCGGCCTCCCCAGTTGGGGCGGCCTTCCTTTTCTTCCCTTCCCCCGCTGGAGGGGGAGGGGTCTCTTCTTCCTCCTCCTCGTCTTCGCGGGAGGAGTGCGTCTTGGATTCGTCGTATGATGAATCCGACACCTCCGGGCGTCGGGCACTCTTTCGAGTCCCCGTGGCCTTCTTCTTGACCTTCTTCTTCGGCACCACATAGGGTGCCAGAACCAGCAGCTTCGCCAAGCGAGCATCGGCTGGGCCTTCGGGCAAAGGAGCCGGACAGTTGATCTATCCGGAGGTCACCTGCCAATCCTGTCAAAGGTAAAGGGAGTTTAGATCCCACATGGAGTCAAACTATGAAAAACTGATACCCTGTAAAAGGAAAAAACAAGCTTACCGCGAGAGCATGACGCTGCGCACTGAATCCGCGATCCTTAGTAGCAGATGCGGGAGCCTCAGCGCCCTTGAAAAGCACCTTCCATGCATCTTCGTACGTCGTGTCGAAGAGCCTGCTCAGAGTTTGGTGCCGCGCCGGGTCGAACTCCCACAGGTTGAAAGCCCGTTGTTGGCACGGGAGGATCAAGCGGATGAGCATAACCTGGACTACGTTGACAAGTTTGAGATTCTTGTCCACCAGGGTTTTGACGCATGTTTGGAGTCCGGTTAGCTCTCCTTTTTTACCCCACGACAGGCCCGTCTCTTTCCAGGACATGAGCCGCGTTGGGGGTCCGGACCGGAACTCAGGGAGTGCGACCCATTCGGCGTCGCGCGGCTCGGTGATGTAAAACCACCCCGATTGCCACCCCTTTAGGGTCTCCACAAAGGAGCCCTCGAGCCAAAGGACGTTGGCCATCTTGCCCACCATGGCGCCTCCACACTCCGCCTGGCTGCCGCGCACCACCTTCGGCTTGACGTTGAAAGTCTTGAGCCAAAGGCCGAAATGGGGACGAATGCGGAGGAAAGCATCGCACACGATGATAAACGCCGAGATGTTGAGGACGAAGTTCGGGGCCAGATCGTGGAAATCCAGGCTGTAGTAGAACATGAGCCCCCGGACAAATGGGTGAAGAGGGAAGCCCAGTCCGCGGAGGAAATGGGGGAGGAACACCACCCTCTCATGGGGCCTAGGGGTGGGGATGAGCTGCCCCTTTTCAGGAAGCCGATATGCGATGTTGTTAGACAGGTATCCGGCCTTCCTCAGCTTTTTGATATGTCCCTCCATGACGGAGGAGACCATCCACTTGCCTCCCGCTCCGGACATGGCTGGAGAAGGTTGAGGTTGGGAGTGCGGACTTGGGCACTGGAGCTCGAGTGCGCAAGAATGGATAGGCGAAGGAGGAAGAAGGCGTAGGTGAAAAGGTGGATCTTTATCCCCTTATATGGGTGGACGCAGCTACATGTCCCCACCAGCCTGATAAAACTCACTTATCTCCAAGCGCCGTAATCGATGGCGCGGTTGGGTTACCCACACCCGTATTGATGAGAATCCCAGAATAAGGGGACAAGATCTCTGCTTTAACAAGACGTGCCAAGGAAACCGCCTCGCATAACGCGCTGAGGTGGGACAGTAAAACGGTTCGAATAAAGCTTGGCTGTGGTGTGATGTCACACTATGGAATACGTCAACAGATTAGATTTGTGTAAATATTATTCTCTCTATGGCAATATGTGGAAACTTATTTTTCAGAGCCGAACACTATCTTTGTGTTCAAAATCTTCTATGAAGTACTTGGAGGAGGAACCCGCCTTGCAATACCGAAGACAATATGCGTGTCGGACTCGTCGTCATTGAAGCCTGGTTCAGGGGCTACTGAGGGAGTCCTGGATTAGGGGGTGTCCGGATGGCTGGACTATACCTACCCTAACCCTACCCGGTGTCTATATAAACCGGAGGGTTTTAGTCTGTAGGACAACATACACATCAGCAATCATACCATAGGCTAGCTTCTAGGGTTTAGCCTCCTCGATCTCGTGGTAGATCAACTCTTGTACTACCCATATCATCAATATTAATCAAGCAGGACGTAGGGTTTTACCTCCATCGAGAGGGCCCGAACCTGGGTAAAACTTTGTGTCCCTTGTCTCCTGTTACCATCCGGCCTAGACACACAGTTCGGGACCCCCTACCCGAGATCCACCGGTTTTGACACCGACAGTTAGGGTTACACAAAGTCGGTTACAATGGTAGGAGATCTGCATATCCGTATCGCCAAGCTTGCCTTCCACGCCAAGGAAAGTCCCTTCCGGACACGGGACGAAGTCTTCAATCTTGTATCTTCACAGTCCTGGAGTCCGGCTATCCGAGCACCCCCTAATCCAGGACTCCCTCACTGACTTTCCCAGAATTCATCACTGATTACGGGTGTGGAGCAGGCAATGTCCACATCTTCATCTTCCATTTCTTTAACGCCAGCCTCTTCAGCTGTGAACTAAGGCATAGGCGAGGAGATGATAGGTGTTGAAGGGATCGCATCCACTTCAATTTCTTCATCCAATGGTTCAGACGAAGCAGCAGAAGGAGTTTCTTCATCAGATCCGCTGGGGATCACATATTCTTCATCAAAAGGAACAAGGTCCTTTGATGGCCTGGTTGAGATGGGAACAGCATCAATCGGATTTGCAAATGAGCTTGTCATAGGCTTCATTTTCTTCGGAGCTAAAGAATCTGAAGCAGTTGATGCTTTCCTTTTCTTCACTGCAGCATGCTCTGCAGCCTTGGTCTTCTTCACATCTGATGTAGATGGAAGGATTGGAGTTGAAGTTGGTGCAGGAGCAGCTGAGGAATCTGGTTGATTTTCTTCAGGCACAACTGATGCAGTTGCCCTGAGTTCTTCAGTTTCTTTAGGCACACCACTAGTGGGTGCCCTGGCACTTTCTTCAGCGGCTGGAATGCAGTCATCAGCCCTGGAACTCACATTATCTTCAGCAGCCTGATTGTCATCAGCGGTGCTGGCATTTTCTTTAGTAGGCTGAGCAGATGCTTCAGCCTGAGGAATTTCCTGTTGCGTTGGGGCTGCAACATTGGAAGTGAAGTTATCCGCAAGTTTTACAAAACGAACCTTGGCTCCAAGCCAATCAGCACGATATGCGTCAAAGTCATCACTGAGTTTCTTAATCTCAGTCTGAATAGTGACAAGTTCTTCAGTTGTCATAGAGACAACGTTTTTCTTCAGATAGCGCTCTTTCTTGTACTGCGCTTTTTTGATCTGCCTGGCCTTCTCAAATTTCCACTTTTGTTCTTGAATGAAGTGGGTCAGCATGTGACTCTGGCCAGGAGTCAGCTTGAAGTCAGGCAAGGGAGTGTTAGGGTCCTTGTGCCAATCATCAATGTAGTCGAGGATCAGCTTGGGATCCAAAAGCAGTGGCACCTCTGATCCTTTGGCTCTAGCGGCCCTGACTTGCCTGTCTCTGATGATTTCTGCAAGTTCATCATCATCAGCTTCGTCCTCATCAGACGGCACTTGGAAAGCGACTTGCTTCTTTTGAGGACTTGGGCGAGGACCTCGTCCAGCAGTGGCCTTTGTCTTCATCAATGAGGGGCCAGCTGAGGAACTAGCTGAGACACCTGAGGCAATGGAGATGCCGGCAGTCCTTTGGCACGAGGCGAGATGCACAGGTGCTGAGGATTTAGGCGGAACAGCTGAAGGCTTTGGCGGAGGAGCTGAGGACTTTGAAGGAACAGGAGCATCATGAGGAATTGGCCGTGAGGGCTTTGATGATTCTGGCCGTGAGGGCATTGCTGAGGAACTTGGCCTGCGAGCAGGCTTCTTAGACATAGCCTTCTTTGGCTTGACAGCAGAGGCCTCAGCAGAGGCAGTAGCAGCAGAGTCTTCATTGAATTTCCTCACTGCTTCCTTGGCTTGCTTAGCCAGCTTGGCTTGGCGCTTGGCCCATTCATCAGGATAGTCCTCACCGCGCTTGAGGCTGGTGGGATCTGCTATTTGGCCAGGTGCCAATGGAGCTCTTTGGCATGGAGGATTGAGTGCGAATTTTTTCATGTACTTAGGAGTGACATATCTGTACTCCCTCCATTCTCTTGCCCATCTCCTCTCTATCCTCTGTTTGCGCACTTTGCGCTCATTCTTGGTTTCCTCAGTAGGTGTGCAGTACCCAGCATATATGTCATCAGGGATCTCAAACGATGTATTTACCTCATGCCTCTTTTCTCCCTTCTGTGGCTTCTTACCATCAACCATTTTCTTTAGTTGAGGAATTTGAACAATTGAATTATCTAAAGAAGTATGGAACTTTTCTTCGAGGAACGCTACAAATGAGTTAAGTTGATGAGAACCTAGTGATTCAGCAGCTAACATGTGTACCTGTGAACAGAGTATAGTTGCGAGGAATTTGGAGAGGTCATATGCGTTCTCAGAAGGTTTTTCAAAAAGAACAAGTTTGAGAAATTTGACCAGATGAGTCTTGAAGAATTTCGCTAAGCTTTCTTTGTCTTAGGTTCCAGAGATGTGTAGATTAAAAATCCACACATTTGAGGAATCTTGAAGAATATTATGGCTTAGAGAAACGAATCAAGAACGGATAATATGTGAGGTGTTTTAGTGTGTGACTCTATGAAGAAAAACACCTTTGAAGATTTTGGAGATAATCATTCGAATCAACAAGGGTAGTAAAAGTGACTTTTAATTACCCTGGACGAAGAACACGATGAACTGGAGTGAGGAGATGTGAAGTTCGTCTGTGCAGATCTTCCACGCCCTAACTTGGCGGAGGAAGACGGCTACGGCGGCGGCGGAGTGAAGATGTCCGCGGTCGGCGCGAGTACGTCGGTGATGAGGTCGAGGCAGTGAAGCTCTTCCTCACCGGCGGTGATGAAGTAGCGGCGGCGCTAGGGTTTGAGAAGCTCGAGCTGGAGAGAAAGGTCGAGCGGAGTAAAAGAAGTGAGGAAGGGAAGGAGGGGTATTTATAGCCATGGTGAAAAACTGCTCGCCTGAAGAAATTGGACGAACGTGCCCCTGACCCTTCTCATTCGCATGACATGTGTCACCCACGCAGTGAGAGGTGGAGATCGTGTTAGATAGTGGGTGAGTGGATAAGTGTATCGTGGGATGCGAATGGTTTGAGCGGCAAAACCGAAAATTTCGACAAGATAGGTTTTAAAGTTCCGTTTGCAATTTCTTCAGCTGACAAGGACACAATGAAGATTTTGAACGAGTTTCAAATAGAACGCACATGAAGAATTTGTGAATAGATTGGGTTGAGTATAGCATAGAGGGGAAGGGTCTGATCACATTCACTTAGCAGAAAACCAACTTGAAGAAATAGCAATAAGTGAATGCTGTAGAGGACATAAACTCATATATATATATAGCCAATGAAGAAAAACAATGGGACAAGTGAAGACAATGCAAAGTTGAAGAATATGAATAATTGAGGAATTTCAACTTTTGGTGGTGGCATGACCCACCGTATAAGAATGATGATTTCAGACACCGCGTACAATTATCGTAGGATTCTGAGAATCAAATTCTTCGTTAATTTCTTCACACTAAGAGTGGTATTCTTCATTGATTGAAGAAAAACGTTTCTTCATGTGTTGCACATCTAAGTCATCAATTTTGCATAAGTGTTAGGATGAGTGTCCTTTTCAAAGAACATTCGAAGATTCTAGGATATTTAGCTCACACCGCAACTTGCTAAATCTCTTCTCATCCAAGGGCTTTGTGAATATATCGGCTAGCTGTTCTTCAGTCTTCACATGCTCGATAGAAATGTTGCCCTTCAACACATGATCATGAAGAAAATGATGACAAATCTGAATGTGCTTTGTCTTCGAGTGCTAAACTGGGTTGTGAGCAATCTTGATGGCACTATCATTGTCACAGAAGAGAGGCACATTCTTCATGTTGACGCCGTAGTCCTCGAGAGTTTGCTTCATCCATAGCAATTGGGCACAGGAAGAACCAGCGGCAATGTACTCAGCTTCAGTAGTAGATAGTGATACGCAGTTCTGTTTCTTCGAGGACCAACATACCAAAGATTGTTCGAGGAAATGACATGTACTAGATGTTGACTTGCGATCCACACGATCACCAGCATAGTCAGAGTCAGAATATCCAACAAGATCAAAAGCCGAGCCCTTGGGGTACCATAATCCAAGTGTTGGTGTGTGAGCTATATATCAAAGAATATGCTTCACAGCCTTATGGTGTGATTCCTTCGGTGTAGCTTGAAATCGGGCACACATGCAAACACTAAGCATTATATCTGGCCTAGATGCACATAAGTACAATAAGGAGCCTATCATGGAGCGGTATACCTTATGATCGAAGTCAATACCATTTTCATCAGTGCATAGATGGCCATTTGTGGGCATAGGAATTTTGACGCCTTTGCAATCTTGCATGCCGAATTTCCTCAGTACATCCTTGAGGTATTTCTCCTGAGAGATGAATATGCCATTGTGTTGTTGACGAATTTGAAGACCTAAGAAGAATTTCAACTCTCCCATCCTAGACATTTGATATTCTTCACTCATCATATAGGCAAATTCATCACTATAACGTTGGTCAGTACAGCCAAAGATAATATCATCAACATATACTTGGCACACAAACAATTCACCATCATAAGATTTAGTGAAAAGAGTAGGGTCGAGTGAACCAGGTTTGAAGCCTTTCTTCATGAAGAGTTCCTTCAAGGTATCATACCAAGCCCGTGGGGCCTGCTTGAGGCCATAGAGGGCCTTGTTGAGTCTGAAGCCTTTGGCAGGATTCTTTGGATCTTCAAAACCTGGGGGTTGAGCAACATATACTTCTTCCTCAAGCTTACCATTGAGGAATGCACTTTTCACATCCATTTGATATAAAGTGATATCATGATGGTTAGCATAAGCAAGTAATATGCGAATAGCCTCAAGTCTAGCAACAGGTGCAAAAGTTTCATCGAAATCAATTCCTTCAACCTGTGTGTAGCCTTGGGCTACAAGTCGTGCCTTATTCCTCACCACAAGGCCATTTTCATCCTGCTTGTTGCGGTAGATCCACTTTGTGCCGATGATATTGTGCTTGCGAGAATCTGGACGTTTGACCAGTTCCTAGACATTGTTGAGCTCGAACTGATGTAATTCTTCTTGCATGGCCTGAATGCACTCAGGCTCCAGAAATGCTTCATCTACCTTAGTGGGCTCTGTAATAGAGACAAAAGCATATTGCCCACAAAAGTTAGAAAAATGTGAAGCTTTTGAGCGTGTGAGAGGACCTGGCGCTTTGATGTCATTGATGATCTTTTCAACTTGCACTTCTTTTGCAATGCGAGGATGAGCTGGTTGTCGTTGAAGAGTTTGATCAGCGTTTTCTTCAGCACCATTTTCTTCAGCATTTTCTTCAGGTGCATTAGCTCGATGTTCTTCATGTTCTGGAATGAATTCTTCAGCAGATTCTTCAGTAGGAATGACATCCTCGATAGCCTTGAACTTGATAGTTTCCTCAGGTGTTGGTTCATCTATCACAGTAGGTAGGTGCTCTCTTTGCGAGCCATTAGTTTCATCGAACCGCACATCTACAGTTTCAACAACTTTGTGAAGAACGTTGTTGAAGACTCTGTAGGTGTGCGAGTTCTTTCCGTAACCAAGCATAAAACCTTCATGTGCTTTCGGTGCAAATTTTGAGTTGTGATGAGGATCTCTAATCCAACATTTAGCACCGAAGACTTTGAAATAACTTACACTGGGTTTCTTATCAGTGAGGAGTTCATAGGCAGTCTTTCTGAAGAATTTGTGAAGATATACTCTGTTGATGATGTGGCACGCAGTATCAATTGCCTCAGTCCAGCATAGTGCGAGCCATCTCAGCAAGAGTCCTGTTCTTGCGCTCCACGACGCCATTCTGCTGAGGAGTGTAAGGAGCAGATAACTCATGAGTAATACCAAGTTCATCAAGATAGTCATCAAGACCAGAATTCTTGAACTTAGTGCCATTGTCACTTCTGATGTGCTTGATCTTCACCCCAAAGTTGGTTGAAGCCCTCGAGGAAAATCGTTTGAAGACTTCCTGCACTTCATGTTTGTAAGTAACAAGGTGTACCCATGTGTAGCGAGAATAATCATCAACAATAACAAAGACATATTGAGATGCTTCATTTGAAATAGCAGAATAATGATTAGGACCAAAGAGATCCATGTGAAGCAATTCAAATGGGCGAGTGGTGGTCATGATAGTCTTTGCTGGATGCTTGGCCTTCGTCATCTTCCCAGCTTCACAGGCTCCGCATAGGTGATCCTTGAGGAATTTGACATTCTCGATGCCAATGACATGCTTCTTCTTCGCAAGCGTGTGCAAATTCCTCATGCCTGCATGACCAAGTCGTCGATGTCAGAGCCAGCCTTCTGAAGCTTTTGCAAGTAAGCACACGGCTGGTTGTGGTCCTGTAGAGAAATCAACAATATACAGGTCTCCTCTCCTAAAGCCTTTGAAGACTTTGGAATTGTCAGCTTCCATAACCACAACACAACGGTACTTGCCAAAGACAACAACCATATCAAGATCACAAAGCATTGAGACAGACATAAGGTTGTATCCTAAGGACTCAACAAGCATGACTTTGTCCATGTGTCGATCCTTTGTAATCGCAACCTTACCTAGACCCAATACCTGACTTTTGCCTTTATCAGCAAAGATGATATGCTTCAGATGCGACGGAGATAATGGAGCATCCATCAATAGATTCTTGTCACCAGTCATGTGGTTTGTGCATCCACTATCGAGGACCCACTCGGTGGCTTTGGGTTGATCATCCTGCAGATGAATTAGTGCAGCTTACAAACTCATATACTTCATCAGTGAAGAATATGACATCAATTCATCAGATCAATTTCATCAAGTAAAAGAACTAATAACGCAATATGAGGACGTGAGAAATGAAAGTTCATTTCTTCATGGTTAGCCTGCGTCCTTTCAGGCATTGCTCAGGTCTCCAGCAAATTCTTCAGACGATTACGTGCGTCTGGAGACCTGACCCTGCAGAAGAGATTAGTCCTTTTTTTTCACCACCCACATCTGAAGGGGCGGCAAAGAGTTCATCATTCTGCGAGCTCCATACGAGAAGGATGGCATAGAAGCCAGTCCATTTTGTTTCACATAAGAGGGGTTAGAGTAAGCATAAGAGTAAGCAGAGAAATTCTTCGAGGACTTATGGACATAATGATTTGAAGAATAATGCACATATCCATAATCCTTAGATCTTCCTTGCGAAACAGACGGGTTAGCACGATGATGTTCATATGAGGACTTTGATCCATATGAGGAATTTGGTCCGTATGAGGAATTTGATCTGGGGTTCCTATTCTTCACAGGTGGCGTCATGATAACATTCACCTGAAGATTTTCAAGGCATCTTTTGGGAACCCAGATTTTCTTCATCGGGGAGCCGTTCCTACAGTTAGTGCCAACATATCTAGCAAATACTTCACCATTCTGATTTTTGAACAGTTTATAGTTGGAGTCAATTGACTCATCATCAGAATGAGGAGATTCACATGCAAATCCAGATAAGTTAGATGGATCAACTGGAGGTCCCTTTGCAGCAACCCATGTAGTTTTCGGGTACTGCTCAGGCTTCCAATATGTACCATCAGCATTGAGTTTCCTCTCAAAGGCGATACACTCTTTCCTAGGGCTCCTGTTGAGGATCTTCTTTTTAAGCACATCACAAAGAGCCTGATGCCCTTTGAGGCTTTTGTACATGCCTGTCATGTACAATTCCTTCAGCCCTGCATCGTCAGTGATACTAGCAATGTCCTCAGATGAGGAATTAGTGATAGCAGAGGCATGTGAAGAATTTGAAACATTAGCAGCATTTGAACATTCAGGTGAAGAATTAGCAGATTCACGTTTAATGCACTTCAAGCATGGAGGAACAAATTCTTCCTGAGAATCACTGATTTGTTGAGCAAGTGATGAATCGCGCTCCTTCTGAAGATCTTCATAACTCACTCTTAGCTTTTCAAGATCTTGCTTTCTTTGAAGAAATTCATAAGAAAGCTTCTCATGATCGGATAAGAGAGTGTTATGTTGATCTTGAAGGGTTTCATACTTAGTATGAAGTCTCTGAAGACTTTCAGCCAAAGCTTTTGACTGATCCATTTCCTCACCCAACATATCATCGCTCTTGTTTAGCATATAGTGAGCTTTTTCCAAAGCTCTTTGTTGTTTAGTAGCAAGGGAAGCGAGTTTGACATAGCTGGGTCCAAATTCATCACCAGATTCATCATCACTGGACTCGGATAGGTAGCATTCAGTTACCTCAACATCTTTTACCATAAGGCATGATGCAGAAGATGATGATTCTGGTTCGAATGTCATCGTTTTGAGAGATTCCTTGAAGTCCTCAAACCAAGGATCATGGCAGGTTCGATGACCTTCATAGACCTCAGAGAGACGGTCCCAGATGAGCTTCGCATGATCGAGATGCATGATATTCCTGAACTGATTTTGTGACAGACTGGAGCAGATGACATCCTTCGCCGTGAGGTTGAGAAGAGTATACTTGCGAATGTCATTAGCATCCGCCATCTTGCACAGATTAGTCAGGCCAATCTCAGTGACGGTCCACAACTCGCTGTTCATCGCCATGAGGTGTTTCTTCATCATGGCCTTCCACTTGGGATACTCGTGACCGTCAAAGATGGGGCATGTCACCTTCGTCATACCTGCGGTCGACATAACTAAAACTCCAGGCGGTTAAACCAAAATCACACAGAACAAGGGAGTACCTTGCTCTGATACCAATTGAAAGTGCGTTATATCGACTAGAGGGGGGGTGAATAGGCGATTTTTATGAAATTCTTCACTGAGGAATTTGCTGGTGAGGAAATTCCTTAGCGAAGAACTACTAGCAGCGGAATAAGTACTCAAAAGTAAAAAATAACAAAATACAAGCATAGTCATCATGATGAAATGAAGACAGGCACAGAGTACAGGAAGCGTAATCACAGGATAACACAGGATGAAGACAAACATACTGAAGAAATTGAACTGAGGAAATTGAGAAAGTCTTCAGTCAAAGTCTTCAAACACAGATATGAACAAACACACAACACAGTTATGAGGAAATAAAAGAGTTGAGGAAATAGAACCAGTAAGCTTGGTGAAGACAATGATTTGGTAGACCAGTTCCAACTGCTGTCTCAGTTGTATGTCCGGTTGGAGCGGCTGAGTATTTAAACTCGAGGACACACAGTCCCGGACACCCAGTCCTGAACACGCAGCTCAGGACACCCAATCCTCACCGTATTCTCCTTGAACTAAGGTCACACAGACCTCGTCCAATCACTCGTGGTAAGTCTTCAGGCGACTTCCAAACCTTCACAAACTTGGTCACTCGGCGATCCACAATTCCTCTTGGATGCTCTAGACCATGACGCCTAACCGTCTAGAAGAAGCACAGTCTTCAAAGGTAACAAGCGTCGGATCCACTCAGGATCAATCTCTTCAGTGATGCTCAATCACTTGGGGTTTGTAGGTGTTTAGGTTTTGGGTTTTTGGTTTTTCCTCACTTGATGATTTTCGCTCAAAGTCCTCAGAGGATGGGTTACTCTCAGATGACAAGTGTTAGTTTCTCTCAGAGCAGCCAACCAGCTAGTGGTTGTAGGGGGGCGGCTATTTATAGCCTAGGGAGCAGCCCGACATGATAAGACATAAATGCCCTTCAATGATATGATCGTTAGGTGGATAGATATTTTGGGACAGCTGGCACATAGCACAGCAACGGTCGGAATTTTGAGTAGCAAAATCCTCAGGGCTATCATGTTCCTCACTGTGTAGGCAATCCGCACTGGCGAATTCCTAACTCCTCAGTCAGGACAAATTCCTCAGAGACCAGAAGAACTTTGTCTCTGTCACTGAAGAAATTGACTGAACTGTATGAGATTTCCAATGGCTTCACTCGAAGGGATTGGTAGGTGTAGGATTTTGAGTTGAGCATCACATGGAAATTTTTCCTTAGTATTTCCTCGACCCCCTTTAACAGTACGGTGTTTCCTATGACTCAAGAAAGAGAAAATGAAACTATGAAAACAAAAGTCTTCACGCTTCATATTCCTTGAATGAATACCAAGTCTTCACGGTCACACCATTTTCTTCACTTTCAAAGTCTTCATGAAAGTCTTCAGAAATACCAAAATCTTCAGTCGAAGATATTCATTTTTAGGGGTCGACTTTTCCTTTAAATATCAAACTCCTCATAGACTTATAGACATGTGTACACTCACAAACGCATTAGTCCCTTAACCTATAAGTCTTCAATACACCAAAATCACTAAGGGGCACTAGATGCACTTACAGATATGACCGAGGTGTGTAACTGTGGAGGGGGGCACCGCACATGGCTAAGACAAATCTTGGAGTCCTTTGGGGTGCCCCTGCCCATGTATATAAAGTAGGGAGGAGGAGGCCGACCTAGGAGGGGCGCGCCTATAGGGGGAGTCCAACTAGGATTCCCAATCCTTGTTGGAGTCCCCTTCCTTTTGCAAGAGGGAGAGAGAGGGAAGGAGTAGGAGAGGGAGAAGGAAAGAGAGGGGGGCGCCGCCCCCTCCCTAGTCCAATTCGGACTTGCCATGGGGGGGGGCGCACGACCAATCCTTTAGGCCCTTCTCTCCTTTCCCATATGGCCCATTAAGGCCCACTACTTCCCCCGGTGAATTCCCGTAACTCTCCGGTACTCCAAAAAAAATACCCGAATCACTCGAAACCTTTTCGATGTTCGAATATAGCCTTCCAATATATCGATCTTTACGTCTCGGCCATTTCGAGACTCCTCGTCATGTCCGTGATCTCATCCGGGACTCCGAACAACCTTCGGTACATCAAATCACATAACTCATAATACAAATCGTCATCGAACGTTAAGCATGCGGACCCTACGGGTTCATATGCACGAGTAGAACACAAAGCAGCACCAGTAGAACACAAAGGAGTTGTGGGCATGGGTATATACATATTGCTTGCTGTCACTAGTTGATTCTTGATTCAGCGGTATCGTTGGATGAAGCGGTTCAGACCGACAGTACGTGTACGCTTACGCGAGACTGGTTCTACCAACGTGCTTCGCACACAGGTGGCTAGTGGGTGTCGGCTTCTCCAACTTTAGTTGAATCGGATTCAATGAACAGGGTTCTTTCTGAAGATCAAAAAGCAATTACTATACCGCATTGTGGTTTTTGATGCATAGGTAAGAACGGTTCTTGCTAAGCCCGTAGCAGCCACGTAAAACTTGCAAACAACAAAATAGAGGACGTCTAACTTGTTTTTGCAGGGCATGTTATGATGCGATATGGTCAAGACGTGATGAGATACAAATTGTTGTATGAGATGATCATGTTTTGTTAAAGTTATCGGCAACTGGCAGGAGCCGTATGGTTGTCTCTTTATTGCATAAGATGCAAGCGCCATATAATTGCTTTACTTTATCGCTATGCGATAGAATAGTTGCAAAAGCAATAGATGGCGAGATGACCATGTGACGACACGTTGATAAAGATCAAGATGATGGAGATCATGGTGTCATGCCGGTGATGATGGTGATCAATACGGTGCTTTGGAGATGGAGATTGAAGGCACAAGATGATGATGGCCATATCATATCACTTATATTTGATTGCATGTGATGTTTACCCTTTATGCATCTTATTTTTGTTAGTTCGGCGGTACCATTATAAGATGATATCCCACTAAATTTCAAGGTACAAGTGTTCTCCCTGAGTATGCACCGTTGCGATAGTTCTTCGTGTTGAGACACCACGTGATGATCGGATGTGATAACCTCTACTTTCACATACAACGGGTGCAACCAAGTTTTGCACATGCAGAATACTCGGGTTAAACTTGACGAGCCTAGCATATTCATATATGGCCCCGGAACACTGAGACCGAAAGGTCGAGCGTGAATCATATAGTAGATATGATCAACATAGTGATGTTCACCATTGAAAACTACTCCATCTCACGTGATGACCGGACATGGTTTAGTTGATATGGATCACGTGATCACTTAGATGATTAGAGGGATGTCTATCTAAGTGGGAGTTCTTAAGTAATATGATTAATTGAACTTAAATTTACCATGAACTTAGTCCTGATGGTATTTGCATATCTATGTTGTAGACCAATTGCTCACGTATAGCTTCCCCGTTTTATTTATGATATGTTACTAGAGAAAACTATGTTGAAAGATGATAGTAGCAATGATGCGGATTGGATCTATGATCTGAGGATTATCCTCATTGCTGCACAGAAGAATTATGTCCTTGATGCACCGCTAGGTGATATAACTATCGCAGGAGCAAATGCAGACGTTATGAATGTTTGACAAAGCTCGGTATGATGACTACTTAATAGTTTAGTGCATCATGCTTTACGGCTTAGAACGGGACTTCAAAAATGTTTTTGAACGCCACAGAGCATATAATATGTTCTAAGAGTTCAAATTGGTATTTTATACTCATGCCCGTGTCGAGAGGTAGGATACCTCTGACAATACTTTGCCTACAAGATGGAGGAGAAGAGCTCAACCAGTGAGCATGTGCTCAAATTGTCTGGGTACTACAATTGCTTGAATCAAGTGGGAGTTAATCTTCCAGATAAGATAGTAATTGACAAAGTTCTCTAGTCCCTATTGTCGGTGTCAAAACCGACATATCTCGGGTAGGGGGTCCCAAGCTGTGTATCACGGATCGATGGGTAACATGAGACAGGGGACACGATGTTTACCCAAGTTCGGGCCCTCTTGATGGAGGTAAAACCCTACGTCCTGCTCTTGTTTATATTGATCAAGTATCAAGTACAGAGTTGATCTACCTTGAGATCATATGTTGTGGTCTAAAACCTAAGGGTATGATGAATAATATCATAATCATCTATTGACTAGCCTGGCCTCGGCTTATATAACATATATACCAGAGGCCTAGGATAACAAGAGTCCTAGTCGAATACGTCGGTGGAGAGGAGTCCTTGTCTTGATCACCAAGTCTTGTGGAATCTTCCTCGTATATGTCTTCGGCCGTCCGAACTGGCCCATGAGTAAACGGCCATGGGGGTCCTCGGCCCAATACAACTGATCGGGAGACGATGTGGTGAGTACCCCCTAGTCCAGGACATCGTCAATAGCCCCCTGAACCGGTCTTCAAGTTGGGGACGCTCCTCGGTTCTTCCGAACTGTTCTTCGTCTTCGGTCGTCGGTCTTGAAAACTGGTTCAACAAATCTTCCCATCTTCTATCTTGAGGATTGCCGAGCTAAATCTGAAGATCTCACACGTTGGGTATCCGAGGAGCCCTTTAAATCTTCGGCCTTTATCAATGCCTCGTTTATTTTATGCCACACCTCGGGTTTGAAGTTGTTCCCGGGCGGCAGTGTCCTCTTGCGTCTGAGCTCCAACGCCGGACTATATTCGAGGTATCATTTGCAGACGAGCTCCAACGCCGGACTATGTCCAAGCTCCAACGCCGGACTATATCCGAGGTGTCATAGATCACCTTGGTTCAAAAAAGTTGAAGGAGTTTAGCCGAGCTTAATGTCGGAAATGCCCTCTATGGAGCCAGCCACTGGCACCTGAGCTTTATGTCGGACTGCTTCCGAGGTGGCGCACCACCCCAACTGTGGGCCTATTTTTTGTCAATATTTTTTATTGGTGCAATTTATTCTCTGTCGGGATATATAGCCAGTAGCCCTCAAGGTGTGTATCGATCTAAAACCCGAGATGCACCTGAAGGATGACATAAGACTGCTGATCCCAGTAGCCGTTGAGACTCAGGTTGATTTGCAAAATCGTCCTGAGGATCAACTCCTAGCTCGGCAGAATACTTCGGGACACAAAAAGCGGTGTGCAAAGTCCTTGAGACTCAGGTTGGGTGCGGCCGACCAACCTGAGGATCATAATCTCCTCAAAAACTATATTACACTTAAATTTTCTGAATTGGATTGCCAATGCAGTAGCCCCCGAGACACTGGTCGGGTGGCAACACCAGATCAGGGGATCGATGTGCCCCTTTAATATTAGTAAATGATAATCCCGAAGCCCAGTAGCCCCCGAGCCTTAATGCGGGCATGGGTGGCCGAATTAAGGATTGATATCTAGAGTAAAATCACAAATTATGTGTAATGATTCTATGTATCCAAGTACTTTACATCATTAATGCTCCGATCCGCATTGTACAAAACTTTGTTGACTGACCATCGGCTTCCACCTCCTCGGCCAGTAGCCGAGGAGTGTTTGTCCTATTTTATAAAGACATTATAAGGGCAAAGATTTATGGAAAACAAGGCAATCCGGTCATACGGTTTTATAGACAAAGGTACGTGGAGAGATATGTTATATTACTTAATGTAAGAAACATCTTCCAAGGAAAATAGTCCCACTATCGGTTCCTTTCTTTGCGTCATCATGCGTATCATGATCATGAAACCTCAGCTCCGATCAATGTGGCAGGAAAATATTGAGGATTTAGCTCGGGAAAGTTCCCGAACTCTGTGGTATTAATGAACCAAAATTTTACTTCCATCGTTGCCGACCAATGTGATCCTTTAAGATCGCTAGCTTTCCACTTCCCCCAGTCTGAGGTAATAACTCGGATGACCCGGTAGTAACAATCACAGAGGTGCTCCCTTTACCGCCTAGCTGAACAATCGAGAACGTAGGGGTAAGCACAGGAGCCAGGCAACCCAGCTTGGCAAAAATCTTAAGTCAAATTGATGCATATTTATGGCTTTATAACGATGATTACGGAAGGCAGCCCTTGTATATTAAATACAAATGACAATGATATGTTTATTTTGACTCCGTTGCGACCGTTTATCAGTTGAAAGTGGCCCATTGTCGGCTTCTACCCCTTTGTAGATACTACGCAGGGTGTCTCCGCAATAACAAGACAACACTTAGCCGACGTCTCGGTGCCCGACGGCGGTTGTGTTAGTGGAAACGAGGCAATCAGGTATGCGGGCTTTATAACTTTCACTTAGTCATAGGAGCTTTAAACTGGGGAAGCTGGCTACGAGCCCCCGGTTAGTGTTTGGCGACAGACAAGGTCAAGCCGTAAACACTTCGGACAATGTTATGAACGGCCCGTCATTTAACATAGTCATCAGATCGCTGGCCAGTTTATGCTTATTGTGATAGTCAATTTTCGGCTTTCTCCACTGAGGTGCTTAATCATGCGAGCTGGAAGCACAATCGCAGTGGTTCTCCCTTTGCACACCTAGCCGAACAAAGCATAACGTAAGAGGCAAGCGCAGGAGCCGGGCAACCCAACTATTGACCGAAGAAACAATTCGAAACCGATGCATATTTAGCAATATCCGGGAATGTTTTTGCCGAATCTCTAAAGGTGTCCGGCGTTGCACTGCGAGACTTGTGCTGAAAACACACAAATAGTTTAAAAGTGCCATAAGCTTGGAAACCCAAAAAACGTGAGTAAAAACTTGACGTCCGAACAAGATCAAGTGTTCGGTGCCAATACAAAAATTGGAAAAAAGAAAAAATTGTGCTTCTGCCGTTCTTTAACATGACACACCTGATCTCAACACTTCAAGCGGGCCAGCCTACGGCTTCGAGCTCCTTATCCCAAAGGCGGAGTACTTCTTCGAGGCCAGTTTAGCGAACTAAACTCGAGCGGCTTTTTAGAGAGAAGACATGCTATCCGGCTATTGACCATACACTCGAGTCGAAAAAGGAGCGGTAGAAAAAGACTTTGCAATGACCAAGAAGAAAACACATTTACTATAAAACAACTCATATAAATTTTAAGAGCCCCCAAGTGACTTGGGTAAAAGAATTTTATGTATGATGATTGTATGTACCAATATACTTATATCATATCTGTGTTCACCCGAACTTTAAACGCGTCTTAACCGACCGTCGGCTTCTCCCTCTTCGGCCAAGGACCGAAAAGTGTCATGTACTCCACCTGTCGAAAGCATCGATGGTGTTTCCGATAACCAGGCAATCAGGCCATAAGGTTGTAACACACAAAGCGCGCTCAGGGAACTTATGCTATATTACTGAGGAAGTGTAAGAAGCATCTTCGAAGAAAATAGTACCTCCACCGATACCTTTTTTCGGTTGCTCATTGTTACTATGAGACTTGTGCAATAGATTTTTTGTACTCATGAGTTCCGTTGTGTGCCGACCATTATTGAAAACAATAAGAGCACTAGCTTTCGGCTTCACCCAGTCTGGGGTACTAACTCGGATGACCCGGTAGTAACCATCGCAGAGGTGCTCCCTTTACCGGCTAGCCGAACAATCTGGAACTTAGGGGTAAGCACAGGAGCCAGGCAACCCAGCTTGCGAAACACTTAAGTCAACATGGTGCATATTGTGGCGTAATACACAAACAAGGAACGAAGCCGTACAAGTATAATCATATGCAAGAGAAAAGGCTTCATAAAGGAAGCCCCCCAAGTAAACGGGGTATTTGAATTTTCTTGCAACAAACAAGGTTTTGACAAAGAAAGTTTTTCGCAAATGACTTTTTGTCAAAAAAGCATAATGCTTGGTCGAACCGAACGAAATTTAAAACTAAAGGTTTTTAAGTATGGAAGCGACTTAGCTGGTTAATGTGCTCGGTGTCGATTCACGGCCCGAGCTTATGGCGGGACAAGGTCCCAGCCCCCAAGTCGGTCCCGAGGTGGCGGAGCGAAGAGCTCGGCACTCCAAAGTGGCGACATAGCACGGCCAATGCAGGCCGGCAGTGTGACGTCGAAGTCCTCGGCGTGGCTTAATGAAGTAATGACGAAGCCCTCGGTCCAGCCGAGGTGACGTGGTACGTCGGTACGCCGAGGTGACAGCACTGCCCGACCCAGATCCTTTACATGTGCATAGAAAATAGTGCAAGCCGGAGATAATAGGAATAAAAAAAATGTTGCATAATTAATAATTTACGCAAAGTGAGTAATAAAATAAATATGGCCCGTGTTTCGAACACTCGATGAGGTAGAGCTCTCTCAGCGATGCCGAAGTCCCTGAGGAAATCGAACATGTTGGTATGGCAATTCGACCAACAAGGTGATCACGCGAGCCGATTGGGACAACGACGTCGGCTTGCTAAAGTGACCGCATGACGCAGTCAAAGTCGATCACCTACACACATAAAATAATGCGGTTCAAAAAGGATAATTGCTTTTAGTAAAAATAATTTATTGAAAGAGATGTGGCCTGGCACCGAAGTCATGTCGATGCAGGGCGTCGACGTGACGCGGTGAAGGCGTGGCCAAGCCTGAATTTGCAGGCCGGTCTGAGTTCCAGATGCGGCATTCGCCGAACTGTATACAGAAACTGACTGAACCACCACGCGACCGTTGTTAATGCGGCCACCATTTGATAGACCTGTGTACAGATGATGAAACAAACCAGAGTAATAATTCCTTGGGAAAAATAAACCCACGCAAGAAAAAATATTAGGATTAATAGCACCTGGTTTATCTGTTGTAGCAATGTGAAGAAAGGTTATTCCCAAAATTGGGAGTCGATCCGCACACCCATTGTCTGATGGGCGATAAAGCGATGGCATGGCGATGCTGGCAAAGGTGGGCTCACCGAGGCAAAGCCCCCGGTCCAGCTAACGTGACGAAGCTGGTCGGCTGGTGACGCTGAAGTCACCAGAGTATGTTGATGAAGAAATAGCAAAGTCCCCGGTCTAGCCTTGATGACGAAGCGGGTCAGTAAGGAGATGTTGCAGATGCCATGTCAGCCGAGGTGTTGAAGCAGTTCGGTGTGATGAACATCGGCTTGAAAAAGCAATGGTGCAGCCATGCCGACGCTGGTCATAACTTGTGACGTGGTCAATGCCGGATTGATGAAGTGACCGAGCGGCGATGTCGGTGCGCCTGACCCGTGCAATCCGTGGGGCGATGGTGTTGGTGATAATTTATCCTTCGCGATGCTGAACTCTTGTTCGGCTTGCCGAGCTGATGATCCGATAAGGTTAGGCTCGGCTCGATGAAGCGACGATCTGTCTAGCGCAGGTCGGCAGACGTGGAGCAATGTTACCGGACTGGTGTGACACCAACGCGATGGTGAAGAGTGCCTCAAAGAAGGCTTAAACTTTCATGGGCACATGTTAAAAACAACACATAATACCATAGAAGAAAATTCCTTTAAAAAGGTTGTCCAATATCACGTTCATAAAGAAACATGAATTCTAGTCAGATCCGTATTCACGCAGAAAATAGGTCCGAAAAGTGATACACTAATTGGAAGGTTCCCAAAGTTTGGACGGTCGGATCGAGCTGAAATTTTGAGGGGTCTTAGAAATAGGAATTACGCAGCCGATCAACGGTTGGATCTTCCAAAGGACGTCAGAGCTAGCTTCTGGAGACCACACCCTATACTCGTCCAGATTCCCGTCCAAATTTGACAGGGCTCCGGTATATCGTAGATTGCCGGAGATTACTCCATCGAAACTCGACGAAATTTTGCATGGTTGTTGTAGAATCAATTCCGCACAATTCCACCAAAGGAATCGTCAAAGCGATGCTCGAGGAGGTAGTGGCCGTGGATACAAGTTCGTTGTTCGAAAAACAACACGGTCGCCTGAGGGCAATGTTGACGTTGAGCCCCCGAGCTCCATGGATGATTCCTCCATGATCTTGATAGAGATCAGAGTTTATGTTGATGAAGGCCCCCGTCCGAACATGACGATCGGAGATGGAGTGCGGTCCTCGGTCAAGCCAAGGTGACTAGTCGAGCCAGCGATGAAGATGTCGGCATCGCAGTTGATCTGCGGGCGAGCCATTGATCCTTTATCGAACACACAGCGGAACTCTCAGTGAAAGCACCATTGTCGGTGTCAAAACCGGCAGATCTTGGGTAGGGGGTCCCAAGTTGTGTATCACGGATCGATGGGTAACAGGAGACAGGGGACACGATGTTTACCCAGGTTCGGGCCCTCTTGATGGAGGTAAAACCCTACGTCCTGCTTTTGTTTATATTCATGGAGTATCAAGTACAGAGTTTATCTACCTTGAGATCATATGTTGTGGTCTAAAACCTAAGGGTATGATGAATAATATAATAATCATCTATTGACTAGCCTGGCCTCGGCTTATATAACATACCAGAGGCCTAGGATAACAAGAGTCCTAGTCGAATACGTCAGTGGAGAGGAGTCCTTGTCTTGATCACCAAGTCTTGTGGAATCTTCCTCGTATATGTCTTCGGCCGTCCGAACTGGCCCATGAGTAAATGGCCATGGGGTCCTCGGCCCAATACAAATGATCGGGAGACGATGTGGTGAGTACCCCCTAGTCCAGGACACCGTCACCTATCACCAAGTTACTAGAACTTAGTGATGAGCTATAATATGCATGGGATGACGAAAGTAATCCCTGAGCTCTTCGCGATGCTGAAATCGGCGAAGGTAGAAATCAAGAAATAGCATCAAGTGTTGATGGTTAACAAGACCGCTAGTTTCAAGAAAAGGGCAAAGGGAAAGAAATAGGAACTTCAAAGAAGAATAGCAAGCAAGTTGCTGCTCCCATGAAGAAGCCCAAAGCTAGACCCAAGCCTGGAACTGAGTGCTTCTACTGCAAAGGAAATGGTCACTGAAAGTGGAACTGCCCTGGATACTTGGCGAATAAGAAGGAAGGCAAAGTGAACAAAAGTATATTTGATATACATGTTATTGATGTGTACTTTACTAGTGTTTATAGCAACCCCTCGGTATTTGATACTAGTTCAGTTGCTAAGAGTAGTAACTTGAAACAGGAGTTGCAAAATAAACATAGACTAGTTAAGGACGAGGTGATGATGTGAGTTGGAAGTGATTCCAAGGTTGATAAGATCACCATCGCACACTCCCTTTACCTTCGGGATTAGTGTTGAACCTAAAATAAATGTTATTTGGTGTTTGCGTTGAGCATAATATGATTGGATCATGTTTATTGCAATACGGTTATTCATTTAAGTCAAAGAATAATTGTTATTATGTTTACATGAACGAAACCTTCTGAGGTCATACACCCAAGGTGAATGGTTTATTGAATCTCGATCGTAGTGATACACATATTCATAATATTGAAGCCAAAAGATGCAAAGTTAATAATGATAGTGCAACTTATATGTGGTACTGCCGTTTAGGTCATATGGGTGTAAAGCGCATGAAGGAACTCCATGCTGATGGACTTTTGGAATCACTTGATTATGAATAATTTGATGCTTGCGAACCATTCCTCGTGGGCAAGATGACTAAAACTCCATTCTCCGTAACAATGGAGCAAGCAACTGACTTATTGGAAATAATACATACTGATGTATGCAATCCTATGAGTGTTGAGGCTCGCGGTGGGTATCGTTATTTTTTGACCTTCACAGATGATTTGAGCAGATATGGGTATATCTACTTGATGAAACATAAGTCTGAAACATTTGAAAAGTTCAAAGAATTTATGAGTAAAGTGGAAAATCATCGTAAAAATAAAATAAAATTTCTATGATCTGATCGTGGAGGAGAATATTTGAGTTACGTGTTTGGTCTTCATTTGAAACAATGCGGAATAGTTTCGCAACTCATGCCACCTGAAACACCACAGCATAATGGTGTGTCCGAACATCATATCCATACTTTATTAGATATGGTGTGATCTATGATGTCTCTTACCGATTTATCACTATCGTTTTGGGGTTATGCATTAGAGACAGCTGCATTCACATTAAATAGGGCACCATCTAAATCCATTGAGACGACACCATATGAACTTTGGTTTAGCAAGAAACCTAAGATGTCGTTTCTTAAAGTTTGGGGCTACGATGCTGATGTGAAAAAGCTTCAACCTGATAAGCTCGAACCCAAATCGGAGAAATGCGTCTTCATAGGATACCCAAAGGAAACTATTGGGAACACCTTCTATCACAGATCCGAAGGCAAGATATTCGTTGCTAAGAATGGATCCTTTCTAGAGAAAGAGTTTCTCTCGAAAGAAGTGACTGGGAGGAATGTAGAAGTTTATGAGGTAATTGTACCTTCTCCCGAATTGGAAAGTAGTTCATCACAGAAATCAGTTCTAGTGATTCATACGCCAATTAATGAGGAAGCTAATGATGATGATCATGAAACTTCAGATCAAGTTACTACCGAACCTCGTAGGTCAACCAGAGTATGGTCCACACCATAGTGGTATGGTAATCCTTTCTAGAAGTCATGTTACTAGACCATGACGAACCTACAAACTATGAGGAAGTGATGATGAGCCCAGATTCCGCAAAATGGCTTGAAGCCATGAAATCTGAGATGGGATCCATGTATTAGAATAAAGTATGGACTTTGATTGACTTGCCCGATGATCGGTGACCCATTAAGAATAATGGATTTCCAAGAGGAAGACGGACGCTGATAGTAGTATTACTACCTACAAAGCTCGAATTGTCGCAGAAGGTTTTTGACAAGTTCAAGATGTTGACTACGATGAGATTTTCTAACTCGTAGCGATGCTTAAGTCTGTCTGAATCATGTTAGCAATTGCCACATTTTATGAAATCTGGCAAATGGATGTCAAAACAGCATTCCTTAATGGATTTCTTAAAGAAAAGTTGTATATGATGCAACAAGAAGGTTTTGTCAATCCTAAAGGTGCTAACAAAGTGTGCAAGTTTTAGCGATCCATCTATGGACTGGTGCAAGCATCTCGGAGTTAGAATATACACTTTGATAAGTTGATCAAAGCATATAGTTTTATACAGACTTGCGGTGAAGCCTGTATTTACAAGAAAGTGAGTAGGAGCACTACAACCTCTTTGATAAGTATATGTGAATGACATATTGTTGATCGGAAATGATGCAGAATTTTCTGGAAAGCATGAAGGAGTGTTTGAAAGGAGTTTTTCAAAGAAAGACCTCGGTAAAGCTGCTTACATATTGAGCATCAAGATCTATAGATATAGATCAAGTCGCTTGATAAGTTATTTCAATGAGTACATACCTTGACAAAATTTTGAAGGAGTTTAAAATGGATCAGTCAAAGAAAGAGTTCTTGCCTGTGTTGCAAGGTGTGAAGTTGAGTAAAGACTCAAAACCTGACCAAAGTAGAAAATACAAAGAGAATAAAAAGTCATTCCCTATGCCCCAGTCATAGGTTCTATTAAGTATGCTATGCTATGTACCAAACCTATTGTATACCTTAGCATGATTTTGTCAAGGGAGTACAATAGTGATCTAGGCGTAAATCACTGGACAACGGTCAAAATTATCCTTAGAGGGCTAAGGAAATAATTTCTCGGTTATGGAGGTGATAAAAGAGTTCGTCGTAAAGAGTTACGTCGATGCAAGCTTTTGACACCGATCTAGATGACTCTAAGTCTCGATCTAGATACATATTGAAAGTGGAAGCAGTTAGCTAGAGTTGCTCCGTGCAGAGTATTGTAGACATAGAAATTTGCAAAATACATACGGATCTGAATGTTGCAGACCCGTAGACTAAACTTCTCTCACAAGCAAAACATGATCACTGTGGGTGTTAAACACATAGCGATGTGAACTAGATTATTGACTCTAGTAAACCCTTGGGGTATTAGTCACATGAAGATGTGAACTAATCACATAAAGATGTGAACTATTGGTGTGAAGTCACATGGCAATGTGAACTAGATTATTGAATCTAGTGCAAGTGAGAGACTGAAGGAAATATGCCCTAGAGGCAATAATAAAGTTGTTATTTATATTTCCTTATATCATGATAAATGTTTATTATTCATGCTAGAATTGTATTAACCGGAAACTTAGTACATGTGTGAATACATAGACAAACAGAGTGTCACTAGCATGACTCTACTTGACTAGCTCGTTAATCAAAGATGGTTAAGTTTCCTAGCCATAGACATGAGTTGTCATTCGATGAACGGGATCACATCATTAGAGAATGATGTGATTGACTTGACCCATCCATTAGCTCAGCACTATGTTCGTTTAGTTTATTGCTATTGCTTTCTCCATAACTTAGACATGTTCCTATGACTATGAGATTATGCAACTCCCGAATAACGGAGGAACACTTAGTGTGCTATCAAACGTCACAACGTAACTGGGTGATTATAAAGATGCTCCACAGGTGTCTCCAATGGTGTTTTGTTGAGTTGGCATAGATCGAGATTAGAATTTGTCACTCCGATTGTCGGAGAGGTATCTCTGGGCCCTCTCGGTAATGCACATCACTATAAGCCTTGCAAGCAATGTGACTAATGAGTTAGTTGCGGGATGTTGCATTACGGAACGAGTAAAGAGACTTGTCGGTAACGAGATTGAACTAGGTATTGAGATACCGACGATCGAATCTCGGGAAAGTAACATACCGATGACAAAGGGAACAACGTATATTGTTATGCGGTTCGACCGATAAAAGATCTTCGTAGAATATGTAGGAGCCAATATGGGCATCCATGTTCTGCTATTGGTTATTGACCAGAGAAGTGATCTCGGTCATGTCTACATAGTTCTCGAACCCGTAGGGTCCGCAGCTTAACGTTCGATGACGATCGATATTATGAGTTTATGTGTTTTGATGAACCGAAGGTAGTTCGGAGTCCCGGATGTGATCACGGACATGACGGGGAGTCTCAAAATGGTCAAGACATAGATTGATATATTGGAAGTTTATATTCGGACACCGTGGTTCCGGGGGTCACCGGATAAATACTAGAGTACCGGGGAGTTACCGGAACCCCCCGAGGGATCAATGGGCCTCATGGGCCTTGGTGGAAATAGAGGGCAGCAAGGGAGCTGTGGGGAGCGCCCCCCCTAGGCCCAAACCGAATTGGTTTAGGGCTTGGGGGGCGGCCCCCTCTTTCCTTCTCCCCTCCTCCTCTTTCCTTCCCCTCCTAGTTCGACTAGAAAAGGGGGAACCTACTCCTAGTAGGAGTAGGATTCCCCCCTTGGGGCGCACCCTATGAGGCCGCTGGCCCACTCCCCTTGCTCCTTTATATACGGGGGCAGAGGGCACCCTAGAACACACAAGTTGATTGTTTAGCCGTGTGTGGTGCCCCCCTCCACAGATTTCCACCTCGGTCATATCGTTGCAGTGCTTAGGCGAAGCCCTGCGCCGCTAGCTTCATCATCACCGTCATCACGCCGTCGTGCTGACGAAACTCTCCCTCGACACTCAGCCGGATCTAGAGTTCGTAGGACGTCACCGATCTGAACGTGTGCAGATCGCGGAGGTGCCGCACCTTCGGTGCTAGGATTGGTCGGATCGTGACGACGTACGACTACATCAACCGCGTTGTCATAACGCTTCCGCTTACGGTCTATGAGGGTACATGGACAACACTCTTTCCCTCTCATTGCTATGCATCACTTAGATGGATCTTGCGTGTGCGTAAGATTTTTTTTTGAAATTACTGCGTTCCCAATAGTGGTATCAGTGCCTCTCAAACCGTGCGTTCAAATCTCAAACCGTTTTCACTGTTGAATTACTCGCGTCGAGATTTTCAAAACTAGATCCCATGTTGATAGGTTTTGACGAACTTTTTTTCACGAAAAAACCGAACGAAAAAACCAAACTGGGAGCACGGGTTTTTTCCCTTTCCGAAAGAGGCACGCCCGTGCCTCTCACGAAATCATAACCGTGCCTCTCGCTGAAGCAAAACGGTGACTCTCGTGGAAGAAAAAAAACACATTTTTCCGTTCCCGAGGAGGCACGGTCGTGACTCTCGTGAAAGCACACCGTGACTCTTGCAAAAGCAAAACTGTGACTCTCGCGAAAGGAAAAAAAACAGCAAACATGTTTTTTCCCTTTTCGAGAGGCACGACCGTGACTCTCGCGAAAGCACAACCATACTTCTCGCGGAAGCAAAACCGTGACTCTCGCGAAAAAACAAAAAACACGTTTTATTCGTTTCCGAGAGGCAAGGCCGTGACTCTCGCAAAAAGCACACCCGTGTCTTTCGCGGAAGCAAAACCGTAACTCTCGCGAAAGATAAAAAACAGAAAACGCGTTTTTTTTGTTTTTAAAAGGCACGGCCGTGACTCTCGCGATAACAAAACCCTGCCTCTCGCGGAAGCAAAAACCGTGACTTTCATGAAAGGGAAAAACGCGTTTTCTCGCGCAAAATATTCTTTTCAAAATTTTTTTGATTGAGAAGGTAAGGAAGACCCGTGGAAAACCAAAACGTCGAAAAAAATCCGGGAAAAAACCGTTTAAAAAGCCAAAAACTCATGCGGAAAAAAAAAATCCGGAGGGAACGCCCAGAACACGACACGTGGCGAGTGGCTGAGAGCGCGCCAAGTGGTGCTGATCGTTGCGAGGCTCCCGAAGGAGCGCTCGTTAACTAGTTGCTCTCCGAACAGCCACTACAATATTCCAGTTAATGGGCCTACGCATTTTGCGTTTTATTAACCAATGGTTTCGGGAAGGTTACCTTTTTTGGTTTTTTCTTTTTATCTTTCGCTTTAACTTTTCATTTCGTTTATTTTTTCTTTCTTTTTGCATTTTTAGGAACAACTTTTAAATTTGTGAACAATTTTGAATCATGTTTTTTCTGAATTCGTCATCATTCTTTTGAAATTATGATTTTTTACAACTTCATTAACATTATTAAAAATCATGACCATTTTTCGAATTTGTGATATTTTTTTACAAAATTTGGGAACATTTTTTTGGAATTTTAAACGTTTCGTGAAACTCATGAACATATTTTGAATCGAAACAGATTTTGAAATTTTGGAATGAGTTCTGAATTTCATGATCAATTTTTTCGTTTTGTGAAAAGATTTTTTAAATGCATTAACAAATTTTTGAATTCGTGACCATTTCTTTGAAATGCATGAACATTTTCTGAATCGGCAAACCGTTTTTGAACCGATGAAGTTGTTTGTACTTTTGTGTCCAATTTTTGAATTCCGCAAACACTTTTACTTTTTTGAGAACAATTGTAAAGAAAACATGATTATTATTTTGGAATTGAACAATTGTGTATTTTTTTTAAAATTCATGATAATTTTGTGTATATGCGAACATTATTAATAATTGGGAACATTATTTGAATATGTGAATAGTTTTGAAAATCATGAACATTTTTTCTACGTCCGGACAATTTATCTTTACCTAATAATAAAGCAAATTGGGTTTCTTTCGTCCATCATGGCATTTTTCAGAAAAATCCCTCTATTTCAGAGAATTCAACCCGCTGTTTTGTTTTAAGTTAAAACGAATCATTATTTTCATATTTTACACAAAAGTTCCTGTCTTTTCTTCAAATCAACCCGCCATCCGGATTTAAGTCACATCCGAACTGTTATTTTACATTTTTCGAAAACCCCCTTGATATTTTAGGTAATTCATCCGCGGATCATATTTAAGTCAAACAAATGCTTTTTAAAATCATCCATATCTTTTAAACCGTAACTCCGATTTGAACATGTTATATATGAAATTTGATTAGAAAAATATGTAGAATATGAATATGAGATTATATTTACCTGTTGAGTATTTTTAAATATTATTTGGAATATATTTGAGTCAAACCAAATGATTTTCTAAATTATCTGTATCTTTTAAACCGTAACTTCGATTTTAACATATTATATATGAAATTTTATTACAAAAATGTGTGGAATCTAAATATGATGTTAATTTTACCTGTTAAATATTTTGAAAATATTGTTATGGAAGCAAACTTATAATTTATAGCGCAAGATCCATTTTTTTTCATACCGGCGGCGATCCAGATTGCAAATAAACACCCCACTATAACCATATAGGAAAAAGAAAATATCGATAACTACACATGCATACCTCTGAAAAATGTCGCAAGGGAAAATAATAGATATCTCATCGCGAGAGTGAGAGAAAGCGAGCGAGCAAGCGAGTGAGAGAGAGAGAGAGGAAAGGGAAAGAGAGACGCCTTAGGATTAACCATATTCAACACATTTTTTTTGTTGTTTTGTGTGAACACCGAGGCCATCGCCGGCGAGGGTGAGAAGGAGGATAAGCGGCAACACAAATATGATGCCTCGCAAAAATAAAAAAGATGGACCTATTGTGGTCTTGAGTAATGGTTGTTGAGTTAAGAGCGTGTGTTATGTTTTCTCTCCCGTTGCAACGCACGGGCTCTTTTGCTAGTGATTCTCAAACAATTTTTCAAAGTCATGAACTATTTTTTCTTGAATGTAGGATTATTTAATGTTTTCTTGAACATTGACGTTTAGAATTCACAATTATTGAGAAATTCAAAGCTTTTTTTAAATCCTTAATTATTTTAAGAAGGAAGAAAAAGAACCAAAAAACAAAACGGGGCCGTCACTCGGCAGTGTGGCGCAGAGTTCATTCCTCCTTCTCGCAGTTTTTTCTTTCGCGTTCCATTTCCAGCATATTAGTGGGCCGGCCTGCTAGGGCACCGCATGCAAGCGTAAGTGTAGTGTTACTCGCGTGCAAGCGCCGGTTATGCTCAGCGGCGCTTAAAGCGCCAATTAGGAGTTCCCCACGCGCGGCGCCAATGCAGACGCGAAGGAAAGCCGAACAGGAACAGGCTCCGCCGGTGAGCATGAAGCCCCGGCCGCCCCTGGTCACAGAAGACTCTCTTTCTCTCTCGGCGATGAGGACGACGATGGCGCCAAGACTCAGCGGGCCCACCGGTCTTTCGCGCCAAAAAATATTTTCTCCGGCGATTCCGGGTTCGGCATGGGTCCGTCGACACCAAATTCGGTTATAACCGGCGAAAATTGGGTTTCTAGGGCGCGTCTGGGTCCTTTTTTTAGTGTCAGCAATAAAAAAAGGCCTGTTGGAGGCACGAGTGGAGATGCTCTTATGGGCCACAAGTGGATCGGCCGGGCGATACTCTAAAGAGCTTGTCGCATGGGAGGAAATCGGAAAGGTGCAATTGCAGTTTTTACAGATTATACGAGACCGTGATGCCTACAGGTGCAGATTATTGGTTATGTAATCTAGAGTACAGTAACTTCCCCTTTTCAATTGAAATTTGAAACCTCCGTGTTCAGACACACTGTTCGCTCAGAATGAATTCGCCTGCGCTCTGCACTTGGAAAAGGCCAAGTTAGCTAGGGATGGAGTCTCTCGCATTTTTAATCTTGCTAGGATGCAGACTAGCCGATCGAAACGTAGAGCGATGCATAAAGTACACCCGAGGGCCGAGATTGACGGACGGTTCTTCTTTGAAAACAACTACACTTAGGCTTCGGTTGAACCATTTAATGTTCTTCTCTGAAAACTGTCAAACTCATGCCGAGGCCTTGTAAAGATCATGTTGCGGGGTGCACCTGTGTGTGACCGCTTTGAAGAGCGGTACAATCTTTCCAGTTTTGTTACGCGTTGAGGCTTTCGTCAATCATTGCTCAAAGGTCAAAGCTAGTTACAGACGAGAATTATCAGGGAGAAAAAAGATCAGGCACATTCAACGCCTGATGTATCAGCGCAAGCAACGAGCAAATGATTGTGATGTGATTTAATGCCCCGATTGCCACTTCTGACCAATGTTGTTAGACCGATACACCCCATCGCCCCGAATCATACAAGGCTAACTCCACGGTGTGAAAGATGAGACGAATCACACACAGGACTTCCGCTGTTCTTCACGAATACGACGGCGACACACGCATCAGGAGAACATATCAATTTACTGTCTGCACAGCTTCGAGAATCCGGAGCCCACCGTTATAACAGGTATCACTGTTCGATGATGATCCCACCGGTTGGCGCTTCCATCTAAGCTGGAATCTTCCATGGAAAGCATTTGCAGCTGAGGCATGTTTCCATCATCCGCTCGTGTCGATTTCCATGTGATAAACGGCCTGTTTCAGCATGGACGACGAACAGGCATGTGATGTCTTGGAACTCCTGATTGGTTTTTCTCTATGATGAAACCCATGAAGTGCTATCATCGAATGATTTCTTCTCATGTGATGCGCCCTATCTCCTCCTCCGTTAGGTGAGGCGTGGCTTTCGGAGGATCTGGAACTCTACGCGCTAGATGTCTAGAGAGGTCCTGGGTTATGGGCAACGGACGACAACGTAGCCAAGCCAGCAAGCAAGGTGCCAAACTGTCTGCGGAAACATTCCAGTGCATATCTTTCAGCGTGTCCGATATTTTGGCCTTTTGAGATAAAACATTCCCTTGCTTGTCAAGATTGTTAGAGGCATCCCCATTGCCTGCTTGCAGCATAGCTTCAGTCAAGCCTGCAAAGCTTCACAATGAACCCACCAAAACCCATATTGCACATGGCACTTGCCGGCGTTGCGGGTTTGCGATCTTTGCGTGGAAAAAGATGTATAAAAAGATAAGCAATCCATTTTGTCGAAATAGATAGATAGATAGATAGATAGATGGCCACCTTGCGATCGAAGCATAGCGTTTGCAGGACCTTAGGCGCAAGGTTGCATTCGTTTGGACCTTCCTCGCAGATCGGTCCCGCGATCGGAAAATGTAGCACTCGATTTGCTAGCCTCCAAACCAAAACACATTTGGGACTCGAAGTGGACGGACCACTTCCTTGTTGCGGTTTCCTTTTCCTCCACCCTTCCTTTCTTTCTTTCAAATCTACAGAGCCTCCACAACAAGCCAGCAAAATAATTGCCTAGGCAGTTAGCACTACGTACTGAAGTGACGATCGATGTGAAAAAACCCACTCGCGTCGCCCTCGGCCGATCCTCCGGAGGATGACGCGTCCTGCAATCTCCGCATTTTCCTCAGCACTTTGCATCCGAAAGCGCGAGCCTTTGCCCGCGACACGATCTTTTTCATCGCTTATAAATTATCAACCGGCATTACCATCGACCTGACGATCAAGACATCTTGTAGTGCATTGCATTCTAGGTGCACATGATGCTTCTCCATGACGATCCATCAGCCTAATAAAGCCTCCCCGACAAAACGAGTTGCCAAAAATGCTTAAATACCAGGTTATCAGCTCGTTCCTTTTCCTAGACATGCGCGGTTTAGTGTCGAGTCCACTCGCTGATGCGCACTCGCGAGCGACAGGAAGCATAATTTACGTCGTCCGATTCATTTCGCTGCTTGCTTATTGCTGAATGCTCGAGCATCATTGTGCCTGCCCGCAGCCTGAATATTTTAGCTCCTCGGAAAACGAATGTCCTGACTGTTCCAGGTTCTATCGTTGTCTGCACATATATATCCAGCCAGTTGAGGGATCAATGTGGATGGATAGATAGATACTCCCTCCGTTCCGAATTAGTTGTCTTGGATTTGTCTAGATACGGATGTATCTAGACAAGTAATTCGGAACGGAGGGAGTAGATGGAATAGAAGGCTGGGAAGGAATTGGTGGATGTGCGATGCCTCCGGTGTGGAGAACACCCACCATGGCACTAGCTTAGACTCCGTTCTTGTCCGGCTACAGGCTCCGACTGTTCCCGCATGGGGCGGACATTGTCCTCTTCTCCTCGACTGCACACGCACAGCATAAACTATCTCTGATTCTTTGGATTAGTCGCAACTTGCAAAACGCTTGTCGCGCGCCCCGGATGCTTCTTCTCCTGTGCTCCATGACGCCATGCTCACTTCACTGACCATTATCTACACACTTGTTTCAGTTTCTATGCACACACGACACGAACGCACTCGTTTCAGTTTTTAACCGCCGGTCGGTCGGTCAAGCCTCGAGGGTGAACTGCTCGGCAGGTGATGCGCTGTTCGTTCCGGCCGCGTGCGGAATGCGTGATCGTAGTCGGGAGGTTGAATGCTGGGGTGTCGCTCGAAACCGACGGATCGTCAGACGTCCATGCTGTTTGGCTGTCAGGGCATGCATGATTGTTGCGGTGCAGATGCTAATCACTGTCCCTCTCCGCGATCATGTCAATGTCGTCGACGGCAACCCAACACGGAGGCGGAGCCCTCGTTCAAGCTGGCGGGCGACCTCGCCTCAGCCCGGCCGGGGGCCATCGACGCTGCCATGGGCACCGCTCCAAGTGCAGCCCTGGAGAAGAAATGAACTGCACACCTGCTGACCTGGCCCCGTTGCAGTCCACTTGATGTGGCCGTTCACGCACGCACGTCCCACGTCCAGAGCTCGGCAGAGGCGATGGAGTGTCTGAGCGTGGCAATGGCATGCCATTAACGCCATGCGTGCGGCGGTGTCCGAGTGAGGTGGCGCTGGCGACGCGGCACCAAGCGCGACGGCACGTCCGCCGGGCCGAGAGCGCTCGACGATCGCTTTCCGGGCGTTCATCGGGCTGCAGGGACGCATATGCCGGACGGCGACGTGGTGTTCGATGGATCGATCGGTCGAGCCCGCCCTCTTCCCGAAAGCTCAGCAGGGGAAATCCGTCCCCGTCCGGCCCTTGTACCACGTAAAAGATGCTGTCGGGGCACAATTACGACGGAGACGGAGACGGAGGGGTAGCATCACATGGCCCCGCAAATTTCGCTAACACCTACTCCCTCCGCTCATAATATAAAACAATTTTGCCAAGTCTCAGTCCACTTAGGATGTGTTTGGATGCTGCCCAAGTTAGGCCTGCCAACCCATGGGCGTGCCAAAACATTGGCGCAGGATCCTCTGCCCGCGACTCGCCCAGAAGTTGGCGAAAAGTTGAACTGAGAAAGCTAGCGTGGTCAGGGCGAGCCAATTTATTGGCACTCATCCAAACAAGCGCCCACGCTTGGTCAACTACCAACTTTTTGGCTGGGCTGTTCTTGGCTCCAATCCAAACACGCCCTAGACTCTGTTATGTCTCACTCGATGTTATATTCCTTTAGTTTTGCATTGGTATTCATACAAAATTTTCTTTTTTCTTCCCATATATCACTTGACTAATGAAGTTTCAATCGACTGAGACCTAGACACATTCATTATAAAAACGATTTTACATGTCGCCGCGATGCACTTCATTAACGGTGCCGATTTCACCATGAGAGGAGCAGAAGCGCCGCTGTGGCTGAAGGATTTCCTCCTCGGCCTCTCGGTGTTCACCGGCGGCTCGACTGCTCGAGTAGTAAAGGCTTGGGGCTGGGGGCAGCTTGCACGGGCACGGGCGGGCCATGCATATGGCCGGCAGGGGGCCACGTACGGGGCGTCGATGCAGGGGAAGAAGCGTGCGCCCATGCATGCATGGGCCGGTTGCTAATGCATGCATGCACTGCGGTAGCGTAGACGACGGTGAACCTGGGAAGGAGCAGTGCCGGCATGATACCGACGTTGTTTTATGTGCAGCGTACCGAGGCCAGAGATTCCAGAGAGCCTGAGAGTGTATGTCGTCTGCGTGTGCCTTGCCCATCCTCTTTCAGTGCTTGCTTTCGGTGTTCCTCTCCCTGACATGCGAGTGGACGTGACAGAAAAATGGGGGTCCAGTGCGTCGAGAAAGACGAGCTGGAAATGGCCCAACCCAAAGCCTGTCGGGACAAATTTACTCGGTTTTTTCAGTGGTTTGTGCCGAAATCATTAATTAAAAAGTACTCGTTACAAATAGCACTCCACTTTTCCAGGACGGGACAAGTGGCGCACATGCAGCGTGCCACTTGTCGCAACCTGGGAGTTTTTCCTTTTTTCGTAGATCCGTTTATTTAAAACGTTTTATCTCTTAAACTGTGTGTCCAAATCTCGAACCGTTTTCATCGTTGGATTCCTCGCATCGAGATCTTCAAAATTAGATCCCATGTTGATAGGTTTTGACGAACTTTTTTTTCACGAATAAACCGGACAAAAAAAACCAGACCAGGACCATGGTTTTTTCCCCTTTCCGAAAGAGGCACGTCCGTGCCTCTCGCGAAATCACAACCGTGTCTCTCGTGGAAGCAAAACGTGACTCTCGTGGAAGGAAAAAACAGAAAACACATTTTTTCCGTTTCCGAGAGGCACGGCCGTGACTCTTGCGAAAGAAAAAAAAACAGAAAAAGCGTATTTTTTTTCCTTTCCGAGAGGCACAGCCGTGACTTTCGCGAAAGCACAATCGTGCCTCTCACAGAAGCAAAACCATGACTCTCCCGAAAGAAAAAGAACAGAAAACGCGTTTTGTTTTTCCCTTTCCGAAAGGCACGGCCGTGACTCTCGCGAAAGCACAACCGTGCCTCTCGCGGAAGCAAAACCATGACTCTCACGAAAGAAAAAAAAAACAAAAAACGCGTTTTTTTTCCGTTTTCGAAAGGCACGGCCGTGACTCTCGCTAAAGCACAACCGTGACTCTCGCTAAAGCACAACCGTGCCTCTCGCGGAAGAAAAACCGTGACTTTCGCGAAAGGAAAAAAACACATTTTTTCGCACAGAACTTTTTTTTTGATCGAAAAGCTAAGAAAGACCGGGGGAAAACCAAAACGTTGAAAAAACCCAGAAAAAAACCGTTTAAAAAGTCAAAAACACGTGTGGAAAAATAAAAAAATAAAATCCGAAAAAAGTGTTCAGAGCGCGATACGTGGCAAATGACTGAGAGTGCGCCAAGTGACGCTGATCGTCGCGAGGCTCTCGAAAAAGCGCTCGTTAACTAGTTGCTCCCGGTTTCTGCGTCTGCACGGTAACTCGGCCGGGCGAGCATACGAGGCCGAAAGTCCGTGGGGGCCCAGGCCGGCAGCTGGGGAAGCCCTGGGTCCAGGCCCACGTGTCGCTGATCCTCCCCTGCTCGTGGGCTCTGGCTCGAGCTGGTCCACCCGTTCTCGTCCAAGCTCCAAACAGGGCGCCGTCGCTGCCTCGGCTTGACCTCCGGCGCCGCGCTGTCGCTGCTGACAGCGGCGCCGGCGAGGCCAGCCGCCTTGGCGCCACACGGGCGTCACCTTCGGCCTCCGAATAGTCCTGATGTTGGCCGCGCGATGTGCTGTTAATTACTGTGCATGCTGCCGTGTTGGAGTGGGTGCCATGACAGGGCAGGCGAGTGGCCACGGCTGCGAAGCCTCCAACGAACGGTAGCCGCTGTCGCGGAGCGCGAGGGCCTTGTCGTCCGCGGAGGAACCACCCATGCGCGCTGCTCGCCCCGCTGTGCGGCCACGGCGCCCATGCGCGCGAGACATCCAGATTAGCGACAGACATAACAGGGGATCGAGCGCTGCGCGCCGCGCCAAGACCGGATCATGTGTCCGTGTCAGCGCGATCGGGCGTGTCCGGATGACCGATACGGTGCACGGCGAGGACGCTCGACGTCGATGGTCCCGTGGACGGATGATCGGAAGCTGCCACACGGAGGCGCCCGCTCGGCGCACTGCTCGGGCACAGTTCACCCTGCCGGGCCGGGTGAGAGGAAGCTGACGCGGGGAAACGGGCGCCCGGCGGCATGGCGCGGCGGTGTGACATGTCTCTGCGCGCGCGTCCGTGTCAGTGCGTGTCAGAGGATGGCATGCATGCGATCGTTCAACGCCCATGGTCTCGCAGCGCCATCATCAGATGCCCGACCCGATCAAACCACGGCCGAGTCCCAGTGACGCCGATGGACGGGTCGATACGGGTCAGAGGAAGAACTGCAGGTGCAAAAGCCGCACCCCCCCGTAGTTTGTTCTACTGCTGCGAGCGTGGGCATGGCGGGGCGCTTTCCTTTGGCTCGGGCGAGGACGACGGGCGTCCCCACGTGCCGGCGGTATCGGGCACCGGCGCCTTTTGCCGAAAGGGAGCCGATGCAGGAGCAGAACTGGATCGAGGCCCGGGGCGGAAAGGCAAGACACGTGCGCGCGCGCCGCCGTGCTGGCCGACGCCGGGAGAGCGAAGGCCTCGTGCCAGCTAAAAACGCGGCGTCCCGCGCCCGTAGCCGTGCTGGCGGGCGCCGGCGCGGCGGGGCCATCGCCGGCGAGACGAGCGAGCAGTGCTTCCTCCACGCGCCGAGCTCGACAGGCGGGCCTCGATGCAGCTCTCCATGTCGGCGACCCATGAACCATGATAGACACCTTGTCTGTTTTTGTTGTTTGTAAACGTATCGAAACACCGAAGTGCACAGTGAGCGGCGGCGAGTCACGATGCGTGCATGCTTTGGCTTATCCTCTTCCTCCGCGATCGATTCTGATCTTGGCGGCCATGATGGGTGCCCTCACGGGCTGCCCATCTTTGCCTGCCCCTCCATCCAGGCGCACCATCATGAGCTCCCTGACGGCACGCAGCCTCTCGATCGCTCTTCTCCGGTGGATCCATCGTCCATCCATGGCTGTTCGCGTCCCCTTTGCGCCGACGGATGGACGTCCCGCTCGTGTCTGGAATCTCTGGACCGGCCGGGTTGTCCAGCGCGTCCGACGAAGTGTCCTCGCTGCTGCTGTCGCTCCGTGCCGCGCACCAAAGTTTCGCTCGCCATATCGATCCGCTGGCTTTCGGACAACCGTTCGTGTCTATGTTAACTTGCTAATCATGCATGCGTGCATGCATGCATCCTCATCATTTACTGTTGCTAACGGCTTCTCCATCGAGCGTGCATGCACATGCACTTTGATCCTCATTGCCGGTGCGGTTTTGATCAGATGCATCCCAGGTAATTAAAAGGCCACCGGGAAATCGTACACTAACACTTGTGAAGCGGTCACACTTGTGAACATGGTGGCTCAGAGCATAGCATATGCATGCATGCCGCGAGCTGGCTCGTGCCCCGTGGTCACCCTCGGACTTTTTCATGCACAGGCAAAGCGCAAAGCAAACATCTTCCGAAACAGTGGCTCGAGAGCTTCTTGTCACCTCATTGGGCCCCGGAGCTCTCCAAAAGTTAGCTAAAGCGAGGCAAATTTTCTCTGTTCTTTATATTCTGGCATTAGCATTTGATCCGATGCAATGGATCGGGTTGATTTACCGGTCAATGTTGTCTGGTGAAAAGAAGTTTTCGCGTTCTCTCATTCTTCGTGCAACTAATTGGTTCCTTTTGGGGAGCCTCATTTGTCAAAAGGAATGAAGGGAACACTAAGCTTATGTAACACTGGCGCATTAGGGTATTCAGTTCACACTGCGCTAGTGGCGATCTTCCGCAACAAACTGCCGCCACTACTTCTTCTGTTCCGATTTTACTCGTCGTGGTTTTAGTTTAAATTACAACTGAAATCACGACGAGTAAATCAGAACGAAGGGAGTAGCTACAAAGGCTTCAACTTATGCTTCAAACAAAATTGGGAGAAGATAAAAGGGGACTAGCTTCAGCTCCTGTAACAACAAACTTGCCAGGCTATTTTTGGAGGTCAGGGGTTAACCCTCCTTTAGAGAAACAAAAAACAGACTTGCCATTTTTTTCGCTTTTAAGAGTCCAAAAGAAGGTGACGACGGTTCGACGGTTAGGAATGTTGCATCAAAAAAAAAAGTTGCATAGTTCATGTGGTGTTAAAAGGGACTTAACACTGAAAAGTCTCTTGAGATGCAGCAGTTGTTGGACCCTGAGCTCTTAATGATGGATCACTAGCAGAAACCCTGCGCTAACGGAACTGATTAGGCAGCGAATTAGCACAGCAGAGGGCAAAGAAAAAGACCCTGATAAGTGTCACACGTGTGACACGAAGCAATTCCGCTCTGATGTTTTTTTATGCCAACTTTAGTTATCCGAGAATGACAACTTTAGTTGTGAAGCATGTCAACTTTCTGTTTGGATGGGACGTTTCAGTTTTTTGGGTTTTTTTTCCGATAGGAATTTTAGTTATAAAAATGTCAGAGCGGACGAACCAATATGTGGTTGGATGATTAGAGGGACTGTGGTATCCCTAGCCCATCAGGGTTCAAGTTCTGGTGCTTGAATTTATTTCTGGATTTATTTCAGAATTTCCGGCGATGCGCAGTCAGTGGAAAGAGACGTTCTCGTCGACGACGAGGTGCCTATGGTGACTTCGTAAATTCAAGATGATATGCCGGATTAGTCTTTTGAAGGTGCTCATAGGGGTAGAATGTGCATTCATAGGGTGCGTGTATATGCATATTTATAAACGCTTACGTCTGTATTGTGTTTAAAAAAATGTCAAAACGGTGTTACTTGATGTCACACGTGTGACACTTATTATTCAGGAAGAAAAACAAGGAAAAGGGCATGAAGGGAGCACAGGGACCCCAACAAGGCACGTAATGTGACAGCAACCTAGAGGGCCCTGCCTGTCGCGGGATATGCTCCACCAGTCCACATCAAATCCCACATTAGCGCATAATGCCCTTCACCGAACGCGGTCCCGCCGCATTCCCTTTCAGGATTATCGTGAAACATGAGCTAATCAACCAATTAGCAAGTAAAGTGTACGTCTGCTACTTGAGTACTTAAAGACGGCGGTGTACCTCGCCATCATGAATTTAAGTGGGAGAGCCAAGTAGTTGTGGAGGCGATTTTTTTTTTAAACTGGTTTTGCAAACAAAGGCAGAACATTTCGTCCTATTGTATTCTCGGATACACAAGCATCCATGATTTTGATTAAAATAGTGTAACAAGCGTCGCTGCAATTCTGCATAATTCGCTCTTGTATTCATTCGGTCAATAGTGTTAAGGGTCGAAACAAGGGTCTGTTTGGACGTTGTTAGAAGAGAGAGAGACGGATTGGCGGAATATGATGGACGTATTATTGAGCCTTGAAGACGAGTATATATTGAGTACAAAACTTCGAGGGCATGACACCTCCTAGAGATAAGATGGAAATAACTCTATCTAATCTCGGGCAATCGCTACTACCGAATATATCTCTAACATCCCCGCAGTCGTAGCGGTAGCGTTGCGAACAACAGGAGCGTCGCAGACGGTAAGACTGGAGAGAATAGCAGCCGACGGGTTGGCATCCCCCCGCAGTCGTAGCGGGAGCGTCGTGGACGGTGTCGCGTCGCGGACACGCTGACTGCAGAGGAAGCCGACGAATTGCTCAAGCGGATGATAACCCTTTATGTCGATGTCGAGGTAGCTGACAGCATAGGATGGTGTAGCCGTGGTCGAGGTAGCCGTGTGAACAACGCCGTGGTCGATGTCGAGTCGGGGTAGCCGGTGTCGAGGGAGTCGCCGTGAAGCCGCGGGCGCAAGGAGGCGCCGAGTTAGTCGTGGGCGCAGTGGTGTTGAAATAGTGGTGCACCGGGAAGAAGACGGTGTTGACGACGCGTCATGCCAGGTTTGCCAAGCCCGGGGACACATCATGGACGAAGGAACGCATCGGTGTTGCCAGTACCGGGCATGCGTAGAGGGACGAATATGAAGTTGATGAAGCGCCGCAAGAGGCTTGCCAGGCCCAGGGACACGTTGTGGACAAAGGCACGCATCTTTGTTGCCAGCACCGAGCATGCGTAGACTGGAACCTGCACGAGTTGTACACGATGTTGGAGAAGTCGGAGAGGCCAGTAGAGAAGGACTCGACGACGGTTGCGGCGCCAATCGGCGCGGGCCAACGTCGCCCGCGGCTGTCGGAGTAGTTGAAGTGGTCGGGGTAGATGACGGCAACGTTGGCGACGAGCCGGTGCTGGATGAAGACGAAGGAGCTGGACGGGCGGCGGCGGCGGCCAAAGAAGAGCGGCGACGGCGACCTGACGGCGACTACTGCAGCTAGGTTGTAACGCCCTCGATGCGGCTATAGCTCCCACGTGTCGAGGCACGACTTAGAGACATAACCGCATTGAAAGCAATGTCGCAAGTCAGGCAATCATCACAACATCCCATGCAATATATAATAAAAGGGGGAGATACATAGTTGGCTTACACTCGCCACGTCACATCAAAGTACATAAATAACATGCATCATACAAACACTCATGGCCCGACTACGGCGCCAAAATGGAAAATAACCCAACATGCGACAAGGCCCTGAATCGAACCCCAACTAGGCACCACTACTGATCATCAGGAAAAGACACGTAGTAACGCTGAGAGTCCTCGTCGAACTCCCACTTGAGCTCATACTCGTCACCTGGAGTGGAATCACCTGGACCTGCATCTGGAGTTATAGTATCTGTGAGCCACAGGGACTCAGCAATCTCGCACCCTCGCGATCAAGACTATTTAAGCTTATAGGAAGGATAAGGCAAATGTATGTGGAGCTGCAGCAAGCGACTAGCATTTATGGTGGCTAACTTATACGCAAAAGAGAGCGAGAAGAGGAGGCAAAGCACGAGTGAGAATCTAAAGGAACAACCTGCGCAAGCATTACTCCAACACCGTGTCCACTTCCCGGACTCCGCCGAGAAGAGGCCATCACGGTAACACACTCGGTTGATTCATTTTAATTTAGTTAAGGTTCAAGTTATCTACAACCGGACATTAATAAATTCCCATCTGCCCATAACCGCGGGCACGGCTTTCGAAAGTTCAATCCCTGCAGGGGAGTCCCAACTTAGCCCATGACAAGCTCTCACGGTCAACGAAGGAATAGACCTCCTCCCAAGATGTTCCGATCAGACTCGGTATCTCGGTAACTCAAGACACTTCGACAGGTTAAAACAAGACCAGCAACACCGCCCGAATGTGCCGATAAATCCCGATAGGAGCTGCACATATCTCTTTCTCAGGGCACACTCAGATGAGACTAGCTACGAGTAAAACCAACCCTCAAGTTTTCCCGAGGTGGCCCCGCAGGCAGCTCAGTTCAGACCAACACTCAGAGGGAGCACTGGCCCGTGGGGGGCTAAAATAAGATGACCCTTGAGTCTGCAGAACCCAAGGGAAAGAAAAGGCTAGGTGGCAAATGGTAAAACCAAGGTTGGGCATTGCTGGACAAGCTTTAATCAAGGCGAAATATCAAGGGGTTCCCATTATAACCCAACCGCGTAAGGAACGCAAAATCCAGGAACATAACACCGATATGACGGAAACTAGGGCGGCAAGAGTGGAACAAAACACTAGGAGAGAGGCCGAGCCTTCCACCCTTTACCAAGTATATAGATGCATTAAGATAACAGCAATATAATGATATCCCAACAAGTAAATAAAAGATGTTCCAACAAGGAACGGCCTCCAAACTTCACCTGCAACTAGCAATGCTATAAGAGGGGCTGAGCAAAGCGGTAACATAGCCAATCAACGGTTTGCTAGGACATGGTGGGTTAGAGATTGACATGGCAATTTGGAAGGCTGACAAGCAAAAGGTAGGCATCGTAGCATCGGCATAGCAAGAGCGAGCAAACTAGCATAGGAAAGGTAGTAGTGATTTTGAGGGTATGATCATCTTGCCTGCACAGTTGTCAGAGTTGACCGGATCCTCACAAGCAAACTCAACGGGCTCCTCGGTAGCGAACTCGTCTCCCGGCTCTATCCAAACAAGACAAACAAGCAACAAGGATACAATCAACCACGTGCAAGACCAAGCAATATGATGAAATGATGATATGCTATGCGGGATGCGATGCGGGATGCAAAATGCAAGATATGATAGGAAATGCATGAACCTGGCCTCAACTTGGAATTCCAAGGGTGCCACTGGAAAGATGAGATGAAATCGCTTGAAAACGATATAAAGAACGCCGGAATCGGAGTTACGGTTTGGAAATGGCAAGCGTTTTAAGAATGACACCGGTCTGCGATTTACAGCAAGTAGGCATCCAAATGCAATGAGATGAACATGCTACAGCCACCAAACATGACAACAAAATACATGGTAGGGATGCACACAAGATGCTTAACAAAAGACTAGCACTGAGCCACGGCCAATTCATCCATTATGAGGTTCAAACAAGCATCGCAAAAACGCAAATGCAAAACAAATTCCAGACTTAGTGAAATTAACACTTGTCTGGAATTTCAGATCATATAGCCCTCTTCGGAGCAACAAAACAACATGCTACAAGACCTGAACATGACAAAGAAAGACATGGCATGGAGCTACTCAACAATCTTAACAAAAGTCCCAAAGTGACCTGGGGCCAAAAGGGATCACAAAATATACTAACGGGCACACGAACATAGCTAAAACACATAGTGAAAACTGAGACATGCTGAAATATAACTCACGAAGGCATGTAAACGAGCTCGATGCACTCACTACGGTGCAAGTCATGGCAAGGCAAGCATACATCCATTAAGAAGGCACAAAATGCTATCTAGAAATGGCAAGAACAATGGCATAGCATGCACGGATCAACTATAACAACGCCGGCAAAATCGCAAACGAGTTGACGATCTGCCCAGATTCACCACAAAGCAAAAGTAGAGCTCGATTGACTCAAGCTAGGGTGCTCCATAATTGCAAACAAAGACATGGATGGATAGATCATAACATGTTTAACAAAACTCCTTTACTGATCATCCTCAAAAGAGGCACGGATCACTAGGAATCAAGCTGAACATATGGCATCATGAACTAAATAATCCCAGACTTGGTGAAAACAACCAAGTCTCTGAAAACAGATTTACCGAGTGCCTCACTTTGCAAGCTTGCACAAATCACCACACACATCCTAAAAATGCATGGGTTGCACCTCTGGAAAGAAGACAAAATGCTTAACAAAACATATGAAGGACTCACAGGCACAGCATGCACACAATAATCATGGCAAAAATGACAAAAGTCTAAGATGAACTAGCAGATCTGACAATTAACTCACGAAGCCTCCTTCTAACAGCATTTTGGGCATCAAGATGAGCACAAATGAAAATGATGCAATGGAATGAAATGATGTACTCGTCGAGACGAACATTTTGATATACCATATGCCCAAATCGGAGCTACGGATGTGGAGATATCACTGGTCAAAGTATGCTCGAAAAATTAGGGTTTCGGGAGGAGAAAGTCAACCGGATCTCAGAACACTGTAGCAGCACTGTTCATGGCGCGGATTCCAAGGTCGCCGGCGAGGTGGTCGTGGTGGCCGGAGTAGGGGGCTTCGCCGGGGAAGGAGAGGTGGAGGCCGGAGCCGGGGTTGGCGTAGACGGCGGCGGGGTCCGGCTCCCGCGGCGGGGCGCACGGCGGCGAGCTCCGGAGGACGCCGGGCGGTGGCCGGCGCGGAGCGGCACGGCGGGGCGGTGGCCGTCGGCGAGGATGGAGGCGGGGCCGCGCGAAGACGAAGGGCGGCGGGCGCGCGGGCGTTGGGCGGCGGCGGCTCGGGCCTCGGGGGCTCTCCCCGGGCCGAGCGGGCTTCGGTGGCGGCGGCGGGCAGGCGTGCCACGTGGCGGCTTGCGGTTGGACGGGCTGCGGCGGCGGACGTGTCCGTCGGCGGGGGCGTACGTGTCCGTCGGCGGCGGGATATTTTAGGGTTTCGAGAGGGGGAGAAGAGATCCGAAAAACGGGGGGGGGGGGGGGCTATATATAGGCATAAGTGGAGCTAGGAGAGTCCAAATGAGGTGCGGTTTTCGGCTACACGATCGTGATCGAACGCTCTAGGACATGGAGCAGAGTTTGGTGGGTTTTGGGCCAAATTGGAGGGGTGTTGGGCTGCAACACACACGAGGCCTTTTCGGTCCCTCGGTTAACCGTTGGAGTATCAAACGAAGTCCAAATGGTACGAAACTTGACAGGCGGTCTACCGGTAGTAAACCAAGGCCGCATGACAAGTCTCGGTCCAACCCGGAAATGTTTAATCCCCACACACGAAAGAAAGGTAGAAATGACCACCGGAGGAGAACGAAGCGCCGGAATGCAAAACGGACAACGGGGAAAATGCTCGAATGCATGAGATGAACACGTATGCAAATGCAATGCACATGATGACATGATATGAGATGCATGACAACGAAAACAACACATGGAGACAAAGACCCGAACCCGAGAAATAAATATAACTTAACACCGGAAACGGCAAGAGTTGGTGTACAAAAAGGGAAAGTTACATCCGGGGTGTTACAGGTTAGGAGCGCGGTGACGGTGCTTGAAGTAGGCGAGGAACCCGACAACGTGACGAAGACTGACATGGATGGTGGCGTTCCCGCGCCGAAGGAGACGGCACGACGCATACCACGGGAGGTCGACACGCGATGATGGCGAAGGGGACCGCGGGCCGTGGCGCTACGGTCCGAAGGGGCGATCCAGTGGCGGCGGGCAGGTCGGGGCGACGACGGGAAGACATCGAGGCGGCAGCGAGGAACGCGGGTCACGGCGCGACAACCCGAAGGGGCGGCGGATCGCGGGTCGGTGCAACCACGGGGACGGCCTTGGGGTGGCGGCCAGGACCGCGTATCGCAGCACTACGGCCCAAAGGGGGGACACAGCAGTGACACGCGAGTCGATGCAACCACGCGGGGAACCACGGGGGCGGCGGTGCTGCGGCCCGACGGGGCGACGCGGCGGCAGCCCGATGCTCGATCGATGGAGAGGCACGTTGTACTCGCGACGGTCTTCATGGGACCCGCGGAGGCGCGCACAACCGATGGGCCAGGTCGGTCGTGCGGCGTACATGGGGCGGATCGCGGTGGCGAGTGGGTGATCAAGCCGATCGCGCGCGAGATCGGGGACGCCGCTCGGTGAAGACGGGGTGGCGGCAGAGTCCGAGATGAAGCCGCCGCCGACGGACAGCGTGGGACGACGTGCAGACGAGCACATCAGCACCGGCACCCGGGCTGCCAAAGTAGTGCCGACGCCCAGGCAGTGAGGCCCAAGCGACCAATGGAGCAGCGGCTCCCAAGCTTGATGCAGTCGACGAGCCTGACGCAGCCGGTGTCAAGGCCGGCGTGGCACGACGTGGGGCCGCCATGCAGACGCGGCGGAGGCGGATGGCGACGGATGGCGTGGATCGACGGGTGGGCCGGTGCGCGAACGTCAGTTGTGATGGGCCATCGCATCGCGCGAGGCCATCGGGTCGGGATGATGCAAGAGTCCGGTCGGAGCAGGGCGGCGACGGCCGGCACAGGGCGATAACAGGCCGACACACGAACGGTGGCTGGCCCTGACGGGCCGTAGGGTCGGAGAAGAGGCCGGTCGGTCACGTCGGTGTTGGAGTAGAGGCACACGACGAGGTTCGACGGCGGCGGCGGGCGACGCAAACTGATCAAAGTTAGATAAAAAAAACCAATAAGAAAAATGCCGATTAAAGTGACCGGCAGGAGAGAGAAAAATCTGAAGCAAGGGCTAAAAAAAGACTTTTTAGGGCAGCCGGTCAACACGACCGGCGGACGAACCTTAGGTACGGGCGGCGCGGCCCCTGTCAGCGGTCATGTAGACCGACCCCTCCGAGGCGGCGCACAAGGCGGAAGCAGCGGCGGCTAGGGTTTAAGATCGAGGTAAGGTTGATACTAAGTTAAAAGGAAGAGAGAAATTGACGAAATATGATGAATGTATTATTAATCCTCGAGGACGAGTATATATTGAGTAAAGACTTAAAGGACAAGACACCTTCTAAAAATAAAAAGAAAATAACTCTATCTAATTTCGAGCAATCTCTACTACCACGTGAGTACCAAACCAGACTAGTTATCGTAAACGGGCTAGAAAGAACACCGAATTTGTTGTTTGGTTGTGTAGATGAAATTACGAGTAGTTGGGGTTAGACAAACATCGTCACACCGATTGTAGACTTGAGTAAGTCTGGTGGTCATTTTATTGATATGTATGTCTCTCACAAATATAGAAAGCATGTGTATCTTTTCAATGATAAAAGAAGAAAGAACGAATACAAATAAGATACAACACATACACGAACGCAAGGTGTAAAGACGGCGCCCAAAATAGAAAAAGAAGAGACACAAGGTGCTTGGCTCAGACAAGCAAAAAGACACAACTAAGCCCACAAGCTAGATAGGCAGTCCCAACCAACGTAAAGTCAGACAACCACAACTTCACCACCGGGGATGCCACGAGCACGCAAGATGACGCTGCTACCTTTTGAGTTTGTGTTGGTTTTTCTCATGAAGAGGAAATGGTGATGCAGCAAAGTAGAGTAATTATTTCCCTCAGTTTTAAAAACCAAGGTATCAATCCAGTAGGAGACAACGCGCAAGCCACCGAATACCTGCACAAACAAACACCAACCTTGCACCCAACGCGATAAAGGGGTTGTCAATCTCTTCACGGTTATTTGCAATGTGAGATCTGATAGAGATGGATAAACGATAAAGTAATGTTTTTGATATTTTTGTTTATGGAGTGGAAAGTAAAAGATTGCAAAGAAAGTAAATATGAAACTAGAATTATAGATCGGAAACTTATATGATGGAAAATAGACCCGGGGGCCATAGGTTTCACTAGAGGCTTCTCTCAAGATAGAAATTATTACGGTGGGTGAAAAATTTACTGCCGAACAATTGATAGAAAAGTGCAAAGTGATGACGATATCTAAGGCAATGATCATGAACATAGGCATCACGTCCATGTCAAGTAGACCAAAACGATTCTGCATCTACTACTATTACTCCACACATCGACCGCTATCCAGCATGCATCTAGAGTATTAAGTTCATCAGAACAGAGAAACGCCTTAAACAAGATGACATCATGTAGAGGAATCAACTCAAGCAATATGATGAAAACCCCATCTATTTATCCTCGATGGTAACAATACAATGCATGTTGGTTCCCCTTCTGTCACTAGGATCGAGCACCGCAAGATTAAACCCAAAACTAAGCACTTTTCCCGTTGAAAGAAAAACCAATCTAGTTGGCCAAACCAAATCGATAGTTCGAAGACACTTGCAAAGATATCAAATCATGCATATAAGAATTCAGAGAAGATTCGTATAATATTCATAGATAAGCGGATCATAAATCCACAATTCACCGGATGTCGGCAAACACACCGCAAAAGAGTATTACATCAAATAGATCTCCAAGAACATCCAGGAGAACTTTGTATTGAGAATCAAAGAGAGAGAAGAAGCCATCTAGCTACTAGCTATGGACCAGTAGGTCTGTGGTAAACTACTCACGCTTCATCGGAGAGGCAATGGTGTTGATATAGAAGCCTGAAGGAAATATGCCTTAGAGGCAATAGTAAAGTTATTATTTATTTCCTTATAATCATGATAAATGTTTATTATTCATGCTAGAATTGTATTAACCGGAAACATAATACATGTGTGAATACATAGACAAACAAAGTGTCACTAGTATGCCTCTACTTGACTAGCTCGTTAATCAAAGATGGTTATGTTTCCTAACCATGAACAATGAGTTGTTATTTGATTAACAAGGTCACATCATTAATTGAATGATCTGATTGACATGACCCATTCCATTAGCTTAGCACCCGATCGTTTAGTATGTTGCTATTGCTTTCTTCATGACTTATACATGTTCCTATGACTATGAGATTATGCAACTCCCGTTTGCTGGAGGAACACTTTGGGTGCTACCAAATGTCACAACGTAACTGGGTGATTATAAAGGGGCATTACAGGTGTCTCCAAAGGTAGATGTTGGGTTGGCGTATTTCGAGATTAGGATTTGTCACTCCGATTGTCGGAGAGGTATCTCTGGGCCCTCTCAGTAATACACATCACATAAGCCTTGCAAGCATTACAACTAATATGTTAGTTGTGAGATGATGTATTACGGAACGAGTAAAGAACCTTGCTGGTAACGAGATTGAACTAGGTATTGGATACCGACGATCGAATCTCGGGCAAGTAACATACCGATGACAAAGGGAACAACGTATGTTGTTATGCGGTCTGACCGATAAAGATCTTCGTAGAATATGTAGGAGCCAATATGGGCATTCAGGTCCCGCTATTGGTTATTGACCGGAGACATGTCTCGGTCATGTCTACATTGTTCTCGAACCCGTAGGGTCCGCACGCTTAAGGTTACGATGACAGTTATATTATGAGTTTATGCATTTTGATGTACCGAAGGTTGTTCGGAGTCCCGGATGTGATCACGGACATGACGAGGAGTCTCGAAATGGTCGAGACATAAAGATTGATATATTGGAAGCCTATGTTTGGACATCGGAAGTGTTCCGGGTGAAATCGGGATTTTACCGGAGTACCGGGAGGGTTACCGGAACCCCCCGGGAGCCATATGGGCCTTCATGGGCCTTAGTGGAAAGGAGAAAGGGGCAGCCCAAGGTGGCTGCGCAAATTCCCCCTCCCCTAGTCCTATTAGGACTAGGAGAAGGTGGCCGGCCCCCCTCTCTCCCTTCCCCTCCGAGGAATCCTAGTTGGACTAGGATTTGGGGGAGGAATCCTACTCCCAGAGGGAGTAGGACTCTCCTGCGCCTCCCCTCCTTGGCCGGCCAGCCCTCCCCCTTGGCTCCTTTATATACGGAGGCAGGGGGCACCTCTAGACACACAAGTTGATCCACGTGATCTATTCCTTAGCCGTGTGCGGTGCCCCCTGCCACCATATTCCTCGATAATACTGTAGCGGAGTTTAGGCGAAGCCCTGCTGCTGTAGTTCATCAAGATCGTCATCACGCCGTCGTGCTGACGGAACTCTTCCCCGACACTTTGCTGGATCGGAGTCCGGGGATCGTCATCGAGCTGAACGTGTGCTCGAACTCAGAGGTGCCGTAGTTTCGGTGCTTGATCGGTTGGATCGTGAAGACGTATGACTACTTCCTCTACGTTGTGTGATCGCTTCCGCAGTCGGTCTGCGTTGGTACGTAGAAAACACTCTCCCCTCTCGTTGCTATGCATCACATGATCTTGAGTGTGCGTAGGAATTTTTTTGAAATTACTACGTTCCCCAACAAAGCCCTCCGTGATCGAACTCCCCTCCGGCAAGATGCCGAAAAAGGCCCGAAGATGGGATCTCACAGGTACAGAAGGTTGCGGCGGTGGAAAAGTAGTTTCGTGGCTCCCCTGGAAGTTTTTGGGGTATATGAGAATACATGGAGGAAGACCTAGGTTAGGAGGTCATCGAGGGGCCCACAAGGTTGGGGCGCGCCCTCCACCCTTGTGGCTGGCTCGTGGCTCTTCTGACTTGCACTCCAAGTCTTCTGGGTGTCTTCTGGTCCAAGAAAAATTATCACGAAAGTTTTATTCCATTTGGACTCCGTTTGGTATTCTTTTTCTGCGAAACTCTAAAAAAAGAAAAAACAGGAACTGACACTAGGCTCTAGGTTAATAGGTTAGTCCCAAAAATTATATAAAATAGCATATTAATACATATAAAACATCCAAAACGGATAATATAATAGCATGGAAAAATAAAAAATTATAGATACGTTGGAGACGTATCAAGCATCCACAAGCTTAATTCCGTCTGGTCTTCTTGTTCTAGTCTTCTTGCTCCAGCCGCCCAAACAAGCATCGGCCGTGCCACCGGCTCCTGCCTCCCATGTCCGCCTGTGCTGCCACCGCTCGCCATGCCATCCCTCTATACTCACCCACACCTTCTGTTATTCTCCGGCGATGGCAGCCTCATACCGCAGTCAAAGCAGTCAACCCATGTACTCCCCTTCGCGTGGGCATCCATTGCCGCGTCTTCCCCGACTCCGCGTCATCCCCTTCGTAGGCCTTGCCGTAGTCCACCGCCCTGTTGCTCTCGGCGCGGCGTGGTCAATGTGGTCAATGAACGACTTCGATCTAAAGAGTATTGTACATGGAGAGGCTGACAGCTGGGTCCACGGCCGCAGCAAGGAAGTGCCTCCTTATTACGCGGAAAATAATGATTCCTCCACCTGACAGCAGGGACCCACTGGACGGACCATCGTATTTCACAAAAAAAAGTTCCCCCCTGACTACTGGGACCCACCAGGTACATCTTCGCACGCAAGGAAGTGCCTGACAGTTGGGACCCACCTGGTCAAAGCATACGTAGTGTTGTCATTCTGCTCGCAAACGTGTGCATACATACAATCTGTCTGTCTGCAGGCTGCAACGATGAACCGTGCCGTGTAAGGAAGGGCACGTGTTGTAGTAGAGGAGCGAACGTAGCATGTACCCATACATACAGCGGCCAGAGTGCAAGAAAGTAAATACGGCCACGTACATACATACGGGCGGGGTCTCGAACGCCTACTCGCGCATACGTACGGCCAGGGCTCGTGTACATGGCTGTGGCTCGGTCGGAACGGAGAAACTGCGTCGTCGTCGTATTCATGGGGAGGCAACGGAATGTGTCGTGTTCATTGGGAGTAAACGGAACGCGTGCTGTTCATCGGGAGCCAACCGGCTTGGATGAAACAACCGATGAAAACGAGGCCTGGCGTACCACAGAATGGAGGAAACGGCCTTGTGTTCGACCGACCATGGTCGAAACGAGATCCTGTTCATCGGGAGGGGTCTGGCGTACCGTAAAATGGAGGAAAGGGACCTCCTACGGTCAAAACGGGGTCATGTTGATCGGGAGGGGTGTGGCGTACCATAAAACGGAGGAAACGAACTTGTGTTGGAGCGCTATGTTCGAAACGGGGGTCCTGTTCATCAGGAGGGGTGTGGCGTACCGCAAAACAGGACTCCACGGGATACTGTTCATCTCCACCGTCGACCTCCTACAGCCTCCACAGGCTACTGTTCATCCACCATCGACCTCCTCCAGCCTCCACCTGCGACTGTTCATGCATGAGCTCCTGTTCATCCAGCTTCCACGGCGCGCTCCTCCACCGGCTACTGTTCAACCAACCCTCTCCACGGGGTCCTGTTCAACCACCCCTCCACGGGCTACTGTTCATCCAGCCCTCCACCGGCTACTGTTCAACCAGCCCTCCACTGACTACTGTTCATCCAGCCCTCACGGGGTCCTGTTCATCCAACCCTCCACGGGGTCCTGTTCATCCACCGGCTCAATCGATCGGGGTACTGTTCATCCAGCGGCAACAACCTCTACTACCACAGGGTCCTGTTCATCCAACCCCCCCACCGGGAATTGTTCATCCAAACCCCCTCAACAACGCTTACTGTTCATCAAGGGAAGGAGGCAGCATCGACCAGCTTCAGTTAGCAGCAGTAGAGAAGGAATCACTCGGGTTCAGTTAACAGTAAGGGATCGATCGCTCGGGTTCAGTAACGCGTAGCCTGCAGTGCAATCGCTCGGGTTCAGTTAGTGCCCAACGCCTCGCACACACGCGTGTACGTACGAGAGAAACGCGCATCGCTCGGCCCCCGACCACCCACCGTAACCGGGAACTCCCCCGATATTTTCCTCACCCTCGCTTCTACCACGGTTTTCTCCGTCATGGACGGCCCAAAGAATGTCATGTAGCTGCGTCTCCGGCCTGCCCAGGATGAAAAGCCCATTTTTTGTCATGATTTTTTGTCATAGAAGTAGGAGCCCACCACATCTATGATGATACCGGGTTTTGTCACAATTATCGTCATATAAGTGTCATAAGTATGACAGGAAAAAAATTCATTCGGCCCAAAATGTCACGAATGTGTCTTTTTTGTAGTGTTGGCGGATAAGAAGGATGACAAAGTGAACAAAAGTATATACGATATACATGTTATTGATGTATACTTTACTAGTATTCATAGTAGCCCCTGGGTATTTGGTACTATTTTAGTTGCTATGATTAGTAACTTAAATCATGAGTTACAAAATGAACAGAGACTAGTTGAGGGCGAGGTGACGATGTGTGTTGCAAGTGATTCCAAAGTTGATAAGATCACCATTGCACACTCCCTTTACCTTCTGGATTAGAGTTGAACCTAAAATAAACGTTATTTGTTGTTTGCGTTGAGCATAATATGATTGGATCATGTTTATTGCAATGCGGTTATTCATTTTAGTCAAAGAATAATTGTTATTCTGTTTATATGAATAAAACCTTCTGTGGTGATACACCCAAGGTGAATGGTTTACTGAATCTCGATCGTAGTGATACACATATTCATAATATTGAAGCCAAAAGATGCAAAGTTAATAATGGTAGTGCAACTTATTTATGGCATTGCCGTTTAGGTCATATTGGTGTAAACACATGAAGAAACTCCATGCTGATGGGCCTTTGGAATCACTTGATTATGAATCATTTGATACTTGCGAACCATGCCTCATGGGCAAGATGACTAAAACTCCGTTCTCCGGAACAATGGAGCAAGCCACTGACTTATTGGAAATAATACATACTGATGTATGCGGTCCGATGAGTGTTGAGGCTCGCGACGGGTATCATTATATTCTGACCTTCACAGATGATTTGAGCAGATATGGTATATCTACTTAATGAAACATAAGTCTGAAACATTTGAAAAGTTCAAAGAATTTCAGAGTGAAGTGGAAAATCATCGTAACAAGAAAATAAAGTTTCTACGATCTGATCGCGGAGGCGAATGTTTGAGTTACGAGTTTGTTCTTCATCTGAAACAATGTGCAATAGTTTTGCAACTCACGTCACTTGGAACACCACAACATAATGGTGTGTCCGAACATCGTAATTGTATTTTATTGGATATGGTGCGATCTATGATGTCTCTTACCGATTTACCACTATTGTTTTGGGGTTATGTGATACGTCTCCAATGTTTCTATAATTTTTGATTGTTCCATGCTATTATATTATCTGTTTTGGATGTTTAATGGACTTTGTTATGCACTTTTATGTCAATATTAAACTTTTGTCTTGAATCTTTCGGATCTGAACATTCATGCCACAATAAAGAAAATTACATTGAGAATTATGCTAGGTAACATTCCACATCAAAAATTCTGTTTTTATCATTTACCTACTCAAGGACGAGCAAGAATTAAGCTTGGGGATGCTTGATACGTCTCCAACGTATCTATAATTTTTGATTGTTCCATGCTATTATATTATCTATTTTGGATGTTTAATGGGCTTTGTTATGCATTTTTATATTATTTTTGGGACTAACCTACTACCAAAGGCCCAGTGCAAATTGTTTTTTTTTGCCTATTTCATTGTTTCATAGAAAAGGAATATCAAACGGAATCCAAATGGAGTGAAACCTTCGGGAGAGTTATTTTTGGAACAAATGTGATCCAGGAGACTTGGAGTGGACGTCAAGAAAGAAGCGAGGAGGCCATGAGGCAGGAGGGCGCGCCCAGGGGGGCCAGGCACGCCCCCACCCTCGTGGACCCCTCGCAGCTCCATCGACCTACTTCTTCCTCCTATATATACCCATATACCCTGAAAACATCCAACAACACCACAAAACCCTATTTCCACCGCTGCAACCTTCTGTACCATGAGATCCCATCTTGGGGCCTTTTCCGGTGCTCCGTCGGAGGGGGAATCGATCACGAAGGGCTTCTACATAAACACCATAGCCTCTCCGACGATGTGTGAGTAGTTTACCGCAGACCTTCGGGTCCATAGTTATTAGCTAGATGGCTTCTCCTCTCTCTTTGGATCTCAATACAAAGTTCTCCTCGATTCTCTTGGAGACCTATTCGATGTAATTCTTTTTGCGGTGTGTTTGTCGAGATCCGATGAATTGGGGGTTTATGATCAAGATTATCTATGAACAATATTTGATTCTTCTCTGAATTCTTTTATGCATGATTTAATATCTTTGCAAGTCTCTTCGAATCATCAGTTTGGTTTGGCCTACTAGATTGATCTTTCTTGCAATGGGAGAAGTGCTTAGCTTTGGGTTCAATCTTGCGGTGTCCTTTCTCAGTGACAGCAAGGGCAGCAAGGCACGTATTGTATTGTTGCCACCAAGGATAAAAACATGGGCTTTATATCATATTGCTTGAGTTTATCCCTCTACATCATGTCATCTTTCCTAATGCGTTACTCCGTTCTTATGAACTTAATACTCTAGATGCATGTTGGATAGCGGTCGATGTCTGGAGTAATAGTAATAGATGCAGAATCGTTTCGGTCTACTTGTCGCGGACGTGATGCCTATATACATGGTCATGCCTAGATATTCTCATAACTATGCGCTTTTCTACCAATTGCTCGATAGTAATTTGTTCACCCATCATAAAATTTGCTATCTTGAGAGAAGCCTGATACGTCCATTTTGCATCATGCTTTTATATCGATATTTATTGCATTATGGGTTGTTATTACACATTATGTCACACTACTTATGCCTATTCTCTCTTATTTTACAAGGTTTAAATGAAGAGGGGGAATGCCGGCAGCTGGATTCTGGGCTGGAAAAGGAGCAAATATTAGAAACCTATTGTGCACATCTCCAAAAGTCCTGAAACTTCACGGGAGCACGTTTCAGAATATATAAAAAATATTGGGTGAAAGAAGTACCAGAGGGGGGCCACCCACCGTCCATGAGGGTGGGGGGCGCGCCCCCTGCCTCGTGGGCCCCCTGGTGGCCCTCTGATGCCCATCTTCCGCTATATGAGGTCTTTCGTCCGAGAAAAAAATAATAAGCTAGCTCACGGGATGAAACTCCGCCGCCACAAGGTGGAACCTTGGCGGAACCAATCTAGGGCTCCGGCAGAGCTGTTCTGTCGGGGAAACTTCCCTCCGGGAGGGGGAAATCATGACCATCGTCATCACCAACGATCCTCTCATCGGGACGGGGTCAATCTCCATCAACATCTTCACCAGCACCATCTCATCTCAAACCCTAGTTCATCTCTTGTATCCAATCTTTGTATCCAAACCTCAGATTGGTACCTGTGGGTTGCTAGTAGTGTTGATTACTCCTTGTAGTTGATGCTATAGTTGGTTTACTTGGTGGAATATCATATATTCAGATCCATTATGCATATTAATACCCCTCCTATTATGAACATGAATATGCTTTGTGAGTAGTTACGTTTGTTCCTGAGGACATGGGAGAAGTCTTGCTATAAGTAGTCACGTGAATTTGGTATTCGTTCGATATTTTGATGAGATGTATGTTGTCATCCCTCTAGTGGTGTCATGTGAACGTCGACTACATGGCACTTCACCATTGTTTGGGACTAGAGGGAGGCATTGGGAAGCAATAAGTAGATGATGTGTTGCTAGAGTTACAGAAGTTTAAACCCTAGTTTATGCGTTGCTTCGTAAGGGGCTGATTTGGATCCATATGTTTCATGCTATGGTTAGGTTTACCTTAATACTTCTGTTGTAGTTGCGGATGCTTGCAATGGGGGTTAATCATAAGTGGTATGCTTGTCCAAGTAAGGACAGTACCCAAGCACCGGTGCAACGACATATGAAATTATCAAAGTACCGAACGCGACATATGAACGTGATGAAAACTAGCTTGACGATAATTCCCATGTGTCCTCGGGAGCGCTTTACTTCATATAAGAGTTTGTCCAGGCTTGTCCTTTGCTACAAAAAGGATTGGGCCATCTTGCTGCACCTTATTTACCTTTATTACTTGCTACTCGTTACAAATTACCTTATCACAAAACTATCTGTTACCGATAATTTCAGTGCTTGCAGAGAATACCTTACTGAAAACTGCTTATCATTTCCTTCTGCTCCTCGTTGGGTTCGACACTCTTACTTATCAAAAAGGCTACGATAGATCCCCTACACTTGTGGGTCATCAAGACTCATTTCCGGCGCCATTGCCGGGGAGTGAAGCGCCTTTGGTAGCTAGAATTTGGTAAGGTAAAATTTATATATTGTGCTGAAATTTACTGTCAGTTGTTACTATGGAACATAATCCTTTGAGGGGCTTGTTCGGGGTATCTTCACCCCGACCAATAGAGCGAAGAGTTGCTCCTCAACCTACTGAACCTACTAAAAATGTTTACTTTGAAATTCCTTCGGGTATGATAGAGAAATTGCTAGCTAATCCTTTTGCAGGAGATGGAACATTGCATCCCGATTTACACTTAATCTATGTGGATGAAGTTTGTGGATTATTTAAGCTTGTAGGTATGCCCGATGATGTTATCAAGAAGAAGGTCTTCCCTTTATCTTTGAAGGGATAGGCATTGACATGGTATAGGCTATGTGATGATATGGGATCATGGGACTACAAGCGCTTGAAATTGGAATTTCATCAGAAGTTTTATCCTATGCATCTTGTTCATCGTGATCGTAATTATATATATATAATTTCTAGCCTCGCGAAGGAGAAAGCATCGTTCAAGCTTGGGGCGGGCTTAAGTCAATGTTATATTCATGCCCCAATCATGAGCTCTCAAGAGAAATGATTATTCAAAAATTTTATGCTCGGCTTTCTCTCAGTAATCTCTCCATGCTCGATACTTCTTGTACTAGATCTTTTATGATGAAGACTATTGAATTCAAATGGGATTTATTGGAAAGAATTAAATGCAACTCTGAAGATTGGGACCTCGACGAAGGTAAGGAGTCAGGTATAACACCTAAGTTTGATTGTGTTAAATCTTTTATGGACACCGATGCTTTCCGTGAATTTAGCACTAAATATGGACTTGACTCTGAGATAGTAGCTTCTTTCTGTGAATCCTTTGCTACTCATGTTGATCTCCCTAAGGAGAAGTGGTTTAAATATAATCCCCCCATTGAAGTAAAAGTAGTTTCACCTATTAAAGTTGAAGAAAAGACTATCACTTATGATGATCCTGTTGTTCCTGCTGCTTATATTGAGAAACCACCTTTCCTTGTTAGAATAAAGGATCATGCTAAAGCTTCAACTCTGGTTAACAAAAGTAATATTAAGACACCTAAACCCCATGAGAAAATTAAAGTTGAACCTAGTATTTCTATGGTTAAAGATCTCTTGGTCGATAATATTGATGGGCATGTTATTTACTTCTGCAATGAAGCTGCTAGAATTGCTAGACCTGAAGCTAAAAATAAACATAGACCTGTTGTAGGCATGCCTGTTATTTCTGTTAAAATAGGAGATCATTGCTATCATGGCTTATGTGATATAGGTGCTAGTGCTAGTGCAAGTGCAATACCTCATTCCATATACTAAGAAATTATGCATGATATTGCACCTGCTGAGATAGAAGAGATTGATGTTACAATTAAGCTTGCCAATAGAGATACTATTTCACTAGTTGGGATTGTTAGAGATGTTGAAGTCTTGTGCGGGGAAGTTAAATATCCTACTGATTTTCTTGTTCTTGGTTCCCCACAAGATGACTTTCGCCCCATTATATTTGGTAGACCCTTCTTGAATACTGTTAATGCTAAGATAGACTGCAATAAGGATATTGTTTCTGTTGGTTTAGGGGATATGTCTCATGAGTTTAATTTTGCTAAAGTTAGTAGACAACCCCGTGATGAGGAATTGCCTAGTAAAGATGAGATTGTAGGTATTGCTTCTATTGCCGTGCCTCCTACTGATCCTTTAGAACAATATTTGCTAGACCATGAAAATGATATGTTTATGAATGAAAGAAGGGAAATAGATGAAGGATTCTTTAAACAGGGACCTATTCTGAAACACAACTTGCCTGTTGAAATCCTAGGGGATCCTCCTCCACCCAAGGGTGATCTCGTGTTTGAGATTAAACTCTTTCCTGATACTCTTAAATATGCTTATCTTGATGAAAATAAGATATATCCTATTATTATTAGTGCTAACCTTTCAGATCATGAAGAAGAGAGATTATTGAAAACTCTGAAGAAGCACCGTGCTGCTATTGGATATACTCTTGATGATCTTAAGGGCATTAGTCCCACTCTATGTCAACACAAAATAAATTTGGAGAAAGACGCCAAACCATTTATTGATCACCAACAACGGCTAAATCCTAAGATGAAAGAAGTGGTAAGAAAGGAAATATTAAAGCTCCTTGAAGCAGGTATAATTTATCCCGTTGCTGATAGTCAGTGGGTAAGCCCTGTCCATTGTGTCCCTAAGAAGGGAGGTATTACTATTGTTCTGATACGTCTCCGTCGTATCTACTTTTCCAAACACTTTTTCCCTTGTTTTGGACTCTAACTTGCATGATTTGAATGGAACTAACCCGGACTGGCGCTGTTTTCAGTAGAATTACCATGGTGTTATTTATGTGCAGAAACAAACGTTCTCGGAATGACCTGAAACTTCACGGAGCAACTTTTTGGAAAATATAAAAAATACCTGCAAAAGATGAAGGCCAGGGGGCCCACCACCTCTCCACGAGGGTGGGGGGCCCGCCTGCCCCCCTAGGGCACACCCCCTACCTCGTGGGCCCCCTGGTGCCTCTCCGACTCCAACTCCAACTCTATATACTCCCTCCATTTTGTATACAAGGCCACAAACCCATATTATAGGTACCAAGGTAAAAATCAATGCACTGTTTAAGTCAATGTTGCAAGCTAGTTTGTCACCTTGTTTGTCGTGTTAATTAATGTGGTTTTTCTCTCCCACCAACAACAAGTCAACCCTCTTATTCCTTGTTGGTTGATTAATGTTGGGAATGCAAGCCATTCTTCTCACTTCCGCATAAATGCAATCAAATTTGCCTCGATTAATGTTAGTGGCCTTATATAGTTGCAAATTGTAATTTTGGTAGTGGCCTTGTATACAAAAATGGAGGGAGTATTGTGTTTCGGGGAGAAAAAAATCAGAGAGAAGAATTCATTGCATTTTACGATATGGAGCCGCCGCCAAGCCCTAAAACCTCTTGGGAGGGCTGATTTGGAGTCCGTTCGGGGCTCCGGAGAGGGGAATCCGTCGCCATCGTCATCATCAACCATCCTCCATCACCAATTTCATGATGCTCACCGCCGTGCGTGAGTAATTCCATCGTAGGCTTGCTGGAGGGTGATGGGTTGGATGGGATCTATCATGTAATCGAGTTAGTTTTGTTAGGGTTTGATCCCTAGTATCCACTATGTTCTGAGATTGATGTTGCTATGACTTTGCTATGCTTAATTCTTATCACTAGGGCCCGAGTGCCATGATTTCAGATCTGAACCTATTATGTTTTCATCAATATATGAGTGTTCTTGATCCTATCTTGCAAGTCTATAGTCACCTATTATGTGTTATGATCCGTTAACCCTGAAGTGACAATAATCGGGATACTTACCGGTGATGACCGTAGTTTGAGGAGTTCATGTATTCACTATGTGTTAATGCTTTGTTCCGGTACTCTATTAAAAGGAGGACTTAATATCCCTTAGTTTCCGTAAGGACCCCGCTGCCACGGGAGGATAGGACAAAAGATGTCATGCAAGTTCTTTTCCATAAGCACGTATGACTATATTCGGAATACATGCCTACATTATATCAATGAACTGGAGCTAGTTCTGTGTCACCCTAGGTTATGACTGTTACATGATGAACCGCATCCGGCATAATTCTCCATCACTGATCCATTGCCTACGAGCTTTCCATATATTGTTCTTCGCTTATTTACTTTCCCGTTGCTATTGCTATCATCACTACAAAATACCAAAAACATTACTTTTACTACTGTCACCTTTTGCTACTGTTACCACTACTATCATATTACTTTGCTACTAAATACTTTGCTGCAGATACTAAGTTTCCAGGTGTGGTTGAATTGGCAACTCAGCTGCTAATCCTTGAGAGTATTCTTTGGCTCCCCTTGTGTCGAATCAATAAATTTGGGTTGAATACTTTACCCTTGAAAATTGTTGCGATCCCCTATACTTGTGGGTTATCAAGACTATTTTCTGGCGCCGTTGCCGGGGAGCATAGCTCTATTCTTTGAGTCACTTGGGATTTATATCTGCTTATCATTATGAAGAACTTGAAAAATCCAAGAACCAAGATTTATCCCTCAACTACGAGAGGAGGTAAGGAACTACCATCTAGCTCTGCACTTGATTCACCTTCTGTTTTGAGTAAGCTTGCGACACCTAAAACTGCTTCTGCTATTCGTCCTGATATGTCGCATGTTATTGATGATGCTACTTCTGCTATACATGATACTTATGACGAAACTACTTCTATGCTTGATACTACTGTGCCACTTGGTGAATTCCTTGATGAACAACTTGCTAGGGCTAGAGAGATTGAAAATATTGAATCTGATAATACTGATGAAAGTGATGATGAAGAATCACTTGTTATTCCTGAGGTTTATGTTTTTGATCAAGAAGCCTCTTTAGCTATTTTAGCTTGCAAAGATAGATACGAACTTAAGAGGCTATTAGCTAAATGGAATAAGCAATCTCTAAATGCTAGGATGAAACCTGCCCTGCTTTTGCTACTTCACCTATCTGTGTTACCGATAAGGATTATGAATTCTCTGTTGATCCTGATATAATTACTTTAGTTGAATCTGATCCTTTTCATGGTTATGAATCTGAAATTGTTGTGGCACATCTTACTAAATTAAATGATATAGCTACCCTGTTTACTAAAGATGAGAGAACTCGCTACTTTTATATCCTTAAAATATTTCTGTTATCATTAAAGGGTGATGCTAAGATATGGTTTAGTTCTCTTGATCATGGTTGTGTGCGTAGTCCCAAGGATATGATTTATTACTTCTCTGCTAAATATTTCCCTGCTCATAAGAAACAAGCTGCCTTATACTTAATGCTTTGCCTGATCATCCTCTTAAGAAAAATGAAATACTTGATATCTTTTATAATGGACTAACCGATGACTCCAGAGATTACCTGGATAGTTGTGCTGGTTCTGTTTTCAGGGAAAGAACACTGGATGAAGCTGAAATTCTATTGAATAATATGTTGATAAATGAAAATAATTGGACACCTCCGGAGCCAATTCCTGAGCCTATTCCTAAACCAACTCCGAAGAAGAGGGGTATTCTATTTCTCAGTCCTGAAGATATGCAAGAGGCAAAGAAATCTATGAAAGAAAAAGGTATTAAAGCTGAAGATGTTAAGAATTTACCTCCTATTGAAGAAATACATGGTCTTAATTTACCGCCTATTGAAGAAACATATGATCTTAATCCATTACCTATTGAAGAAACTCATGGTCTTGATAACCCGACACAGGTAGTAAAGGTAAATTCTCTCTATAGATATGATAAAGCTGAAATCTCGTTTACTAAATTTGCTAGCCCATGCTTAGATGAGTTTGATAAATTTATGGCCAAGCAAGAAGATTTTAATGCTTATTTTGGTAGACAATTGAAATACAATTCAAATATGCTTGAACACTTGGGTGATTATATGGCTAATGTCAAAGGTGAACTTAAACTTATTAGTAAACATGCTTCTATGGTTACCACTCAAGTAGAACAAGTACTTAAAGCTCAAAATGATTTCCTCAGTGAATTGAATAGTACGGATAATGATAATGTTGTTAGAGTTATGACTAGAGGTGGTAGAATGACTCAGGAACCTTTGTATCCTGAAGGCCATCCAAGGAGAATTGAGCAAGATTCTCAGAGAAATAATATAGATGCACCTAGTCCTTCTAAAAGGAAGAAAAAGAAAAATTATAGGACTTTGCATGCTTCTAGTAAACCTATCACTGAAACACCTGAAAATCCAAATGATATTTCTATCTCTGATGCAGAAACACAATCTGGTAATGAACCTGAAACTAGTGATAATGTTAATGATAATGTTCATGATGATGCTCAACCTAGTAATGATAATGATATAGAAATTGAACCTGTTGTTGATCTTGATAACCCACAATCAAAGAATCAACGTTATGATAAGAAAGACTTTGTTACTAGGAAACATGGTAAAGAAAGAGAACCATGGGTTCAGAAACCCATGCCTTTTCCTACCAAACCATCCAAGAAAAAGGATGATGAGGATTTTGAGCGCTTTGCTGAAATGATTAGACCTATCTTTTTGCGTATGCGATTAACTGATATGCTTAAAATGAATCCTTATGCTAAGTATATGAAAGATATTGTTACAAATAAGAGAAAGATACGGGAAGCTGAAATTTCCACCATGCTTGCTAATTATACTTTTAAGGGTGGAATACCAAAGAAACTTGGAGATCCAGGAGTACCCACTATACCATGCTCCATTAAAAGAAACTATGTTAAAACTGCTTTATGTTATCTTGGAGCCGGTGTTAGTGTTATGCCTCTCTCTTTATATCGTAGACTTGATTTGAATAAGTTGACACCTACTGAAATATCTTTGCAAATGGCTGATAAATCAACCGCTATACCTGTCGGTATTTGTGAGGATGTGCCCATTGTAGTTGCAAACGTTACTATTTTAACGGACTTTGTTATTCTTGATATTCTCGAGGACGATAGTATGTCTATTATTCTTGGAAGACCCTTTTTGAATACTGCAGGGGCTGTTATTGATTGCACTAAAGGCAATGTCACTTTTCATGTTAATGGTAATGAGCATACGATACACTTTCCGAGGAAACAACCTCAAGTCCACAGTACCAATTCTATTGGAAAAATTCCATCGATTATATTTGGAGGTTTTGAATTTCCTCTTCCTACTGTCAAGAAGAAATATGATATTCTTATTATTGGGGATGTGCATATCCCCGTTGAGGTAACATAGTGTTATTCGAAATTTCTCCGGTTCCATGTTATTTAGAATGAGTTCGTTAACAAGACTTGATCAACCTTGTTAGTGGATTCCTTTTGATGATCATGAGATGGATGAAACTAGAGGCACAACCTTCTGTATCCCACTTTTACTTTCTGTTATTTATATTAAATAAAATAAAAATATTATTTTCTGTCTGTTATCTGAATTATTCATGCAATATAAAAATACCTCGAAAATAAAAGTTCTCCAAATGCCCTGAAATTTAAATATGATTTTTTCTGGAATATTTGAGAATATTTGGCACTGAGAACACAACAGGAGGAGCTGGCACCTGGCCACGAGGGTCAGGGGCGCGCCCCCTGCCTCGTCGGCCCACGGTGGCCCTCCTCCACTTATCCTTTCATCCACACACTCCTTCTTCCTCCCACAAACACGAATATCCAGCTCAAGCACGAGTTCTAGCTCATTTAGCTGCCATTTTTCGATCTCCTTGCTCAAAGCACCTCTCACAAAACTGCTTGGGGAGATTGTTCCTTGGTATGTGACTCCTCCATTGGTCCAATTAGTTTTTGTTCTAGTGCTTTATTCATTGAAATTTTTTGCTGCTTAGGTGACCCTGTTCTTGAGCTTGCATGTCAAATTTATATGGTCAAAAGTAGTTTTGATGCATGATATAGGCCCTAGGCACTTGTAGGAGTAGTTGCTATCAATATTATTGAGTTTGGTTTACTTTTATTTTGAAGTTACTAAAAATTTCAGAATTTTTCAGAAAATGATGAAGAGACTTTTGAGGGGCTCATCGAGCCGAAGCTCAAAGGAAAAGGCACCGAAGCCTAAGTATAATCTGCCTCGCACCGCGAAGGTTCGGGCGTGTGAATGGCCTTCCGATAATTTCTTGAGAGCAGCCGAGATTTATGAAGATTTGCATGAATTAGCTAAGAATGCAGGCCTCACCGCTTTCCTCCACGACCAACGCGATTAGTATCTCTTACTCACAAATATCTTTGTGCAAAACTTTCATTTTCATTCTAGGAGCTCACCACCTATGGTGGAGTTCCATTTATATGATGAGCACAAGGAGATGTCACTTTATGATTTTTGTCGGGTTTGTTTAGTCCCTTTTGAGGGCAAGACAGAGGAACCACATCGCGAGGATGTGGATGGGTTTATTGATACTATCACTGTAAGGGAAACAAGGAAGGTTTCCGATGCACGAATCACTAGCATACATTTTCCTGTTTTCCGCTATTTTGCATTATTTGCTAGTCGTTGTTTAATTGGTCACGGAAACTGTGGAAACCTTAGTGTCCCTGATATTATTATTTTGCTCCACGGTTTATATGGTGATAACTCTGTTAGTATGGGCGGCACTATTGCTAAACAGTTAAGTCTGAACCGTACCAAGGGCCCCATCTTTGGGGGCATCTATGCTTCACGCCTAGCTGCACATTTTAACATACCTATTAGGCATTATGAGAAGGAAGAAAAGGTGTTGCCTCGTGTTTATTTAGATTATAAAAGTATGGTGGCAGATGATTTTATTGTTAAGAATAGGGAAGGAGAGCTTAAATACAAATTGTTCTTTGATAAACATCATCCTGAGACTATTACCCTGCCTGCTCCTTCTTTGTTGGATTTATCTGCAGGCCAGTACCTTGTTCCGTTAAAGGCTATTCACGCCTACCGGAACCCTATGCAGGCCAGAGCCGGAACCACAAGTTGATCCTTCACGACAGTCTAATTACAAGTGGGATCCGGAGATGATTGCTAGCCAGTGGCAATCGGAGTCTTCTTCTTCTTCTCAGTACGACCCCAACTATTATTATGGATGTCCGCCAGGCCAGCCGTGGTCATAGACCAACTTAGGCCAAAAGCCTAAGCTTGGGGGAGTACGTATTTCCCATCGACATTACATTTATGTTCACACACTCATTCCTAGATGTCAGTGCTCATACTTTTTCATTGTATCATCCATGCTAGTTTACTTTCCTTTTTATGCTTTCTTCTTGTGTGTTTGATAAACCTTAAGAAAAACCAAAAAAATTAGTTGTAGCTTTTAATTAGTTTACTTTCCGTGCTAGTAGTAGTAATTAAAAAGAAAACCCAAAAAGATTTCCTGTTCTTCTTTTGCTTGTTGCGAGCTTTCCCGTGTAAATAGTTTTATTTCTTTTCTTTCCTTTGGGGGTCGATAGGAGAAGACCATAATTAAAATTGTTGAAGTGGCTCTTATATGCATAATTGTTGATCTGACAAAAGAGCCCATATTGCCTTGTCTTCTCCTGTTTATTGAATGCTTGTAGATTCCAGCTTAGTCCAATGCACGCGCACTATTATTATTATTCACGTCGTTCGGTCGTGCAAGTGAAAGGCAATTATAACGATATATGATGTACCGACTGAGATGAGAAAAGCTAGTATGAACTCGACCTCTTTTGTTTTTGTAAATATGATTAGTTCATCGTTCCTGATTCAGCCTATTATGAATAAACATGTTTTCAATGACAACTAGAGATCATAGTTCTTGTGCCATGCTTGATTAGCTATGAGTTATAATGGTCTACCTTGCGTGCCAACATGCTATTGAGATGGTTATGATGTGGTATGATAGGGTGGTATCCTCCTCTGAATGATTTAAGTGACTTGACTTGGCGCATGTTCACTCATGTAGTTGAAACAAAATCAACATAGCCTTCACGATATTTATGTTCATGGTGGATTATATCCTACTCATGCTTGCATTCGGTGTTGATTAATTTTAATGCATGTTCATGACTGTTGTCGCTCTCTAGCTGGTCGCTTCCCAGTCTTTTGCTAGCCTTCACCTGTACTAAGCAGGAATACTGCTTGTGCATCCAATCCCTTAAACCCCAAAGTTATTCCACATGAGTCCACTATACCTACCTATATACGGTATCTACCTGTCGTTCCAAGTAAATTTGTATGTGCCAAACTCCAAACCTTCAAATAAATATCCTGTTTTGTATGCTTGAATAGCTCATGTATCAACTAGGGCTATCTGTATATTCCATGTTAGGCGGGTTATCAAGAGATAAGAGAAGGATGTTCCTACAAGGCTTCACAGAGTTCAGCGACTCTCGGCCGTCGGATCAAAACGCTTGATGGGTTTTGGGCCGTTGGATCGAGAGGTGGGAGTATCTGGGCCATCGGATCTGGAAGAAACACTGCTGGAATGAATAGTAATGGCAACAGAATGTAAATACCATGCCCCCACCAGGGAATTTCAGTCATTTCGCGTGGTGGGGGTATAAAAGGGCCGGCCGCTCCTGTGACAGATACCTAGCCGCCTCCTCCCTCGCTCGCTCCCGCAGCCGCCTCCCTCCTCCCTCGCTCGCGCCTCCGCCCCGCGCCTCCCCCGCGCCCAGCTCCTCCCGCCTCGCCGCCGCCTCCTCTCCCCTCCCGCGCGCCTCCTCTCCCCTCCCCTCTCGCGCGCCTCCTCTCCTCCCATCCACATCGCCGCCGCCGCCACCCACCGCCTCGAACAGCGCCGTTGGCGGCCAGAGCCGCCGCAGCAGATCCCCCCAACCACGACAACGAGAAGCAGAGGAGGGAGGACGAGGAGCATGATGGCGGCGGCGGCGGGGAGCAGCAGCAGCAGGCCAAGGCACCAAGCAGCAGCGAGCCCCGACATCTCCGCCACCGCGCATCATAGCGCCGAGCTCGCCTCGCTCCGCTGCGTCCTCTCCTCCCGCCAGATTCGCCGCTCACGGCCACCATCGCTCACCCGCGACCTTGCCCGTGGTTAGGGTTACGGGTGTTCTTCACCGGTGGCCATGGGGCTGCGCCTCCTCTCTGCATCTGGTCAATTCATCCCTTGCCCCTCCTTCCTCCTCCTCCTCCTCCTCCTCTCTATCTCTCTCTAATCTCTCTCTTCTTTTGTAGCAGCAGAGGAGAGGAGCGGGGACGAGCCTCCTCCCATTTACTCTATGTGTGCGTGTGTGTTCATCCGCTCGAGAACTGGATCCCGAGGGGTAGAGGTGCAACCCTGCAGATTTGGATCCACACTATCAATATCAAATTGTACTGGTCTATTCCTTTTCTATCATTTTCACTTAATCTTCCCTGTCTTTTTAAAACTGGATATTGTATGAGGTCCGACACTCTTCCAGCTTGCTATATTTGTTAAACACATACTGCAATGGTGGGTGATTCTGTATTGTTGTTTAGTGCAACAGCAACACTGATGGCAGTTCTACCTGACAATGTGTAGTAGTGTACTCATTAGGTAGCCCACTTGTGCCTGATAGTTTCTTGTTTTATTGCTTGTGCACTGTCCTTGACAAATGAAATGTGCAGCAGGCTTTTGATATTTTAGTCATCTGGCCTTGTATGCAGTACTTGGCTAGGCTATTGCAGACAAATTGAAAGAACTGCAAATGTGTAGTTCCAGAATTAGGGGACTAGAAATAATTGATCTTTTTTGCCAAAAAACTAGGATTTTACATCACTAATTAGCCCTTCATTCTTATATGCTTTTGCATTTGCTGCATTCCCGCTTTCAGCTCTTTTCATTGTTTTCACACGTAGGATGCCAAGTGTAATTTAATTCATATGTACATGTACTATTTTCAGGTCTTTCTTTGTCCTATCTGGTGCATGTTTTGTTTGGTTACCCTCTGTATACCATTCATTTTAGAATGATTCAGGTTTTATTCTTACAGAAATAGATATCACAAGTGGATTTCCCTTTACCTGAAAACTTGCCGAATTCCGTGCTCGGAGAAGTCTGCTATGCCAACTTATGGGTTCAGAACTTCTGATCCTTATTATCAGTTCGTGTCACTCATTCCACTCCAAAACTGGCGAGCTCTGGAAAACTGTATATCTCTGCAGTCTCCTGTTCCTACCATTTAGTACTATAAATCCATTCATTGGAGCTATATATCATATGACGTACTCCCTCCGTTTCAAAATAGATGACTCAACTTTGTATTAACTTTGTACTAAAGTTAGTACAAAGTTGGGTCATCTATTTTGGAATGGAGAGAGTACCATTTAGTCTGGTTCATGAGTAAAATGTTGTTTCAATAAATTTAAGGTCGTTCTTTGTTTGCTTGTTGTTTGCTAGCACTAATGCTAATATAGAGCTTCAGAAGAAAACAAAGTATAGTTCATATTTTTAATCATTTATGTCCATATCATGTGATCCTAATGTATGGACTTTATGTGGTTTGGTTTAAACGATATCAAATAAAAAAATATACATTATGTAAATTAAATAACCCCTACAAATCAAATTAGGAAACTATTGTTGCTGGCAAAATGAATTTATAGAATTAGGGATTTGCAAGGTTTTCGTTCGCGGCTGGAAATACTTTCACTACGCGCTATATGAGTATTTTTATTTTTGTGCATTTCCTAATATTTTTAGGGATTGGCGATGATCAACTTACAGTCAATTTTTATTATCTAATTAGACATATAGGTAGTGAAAACACCGTTCTAACTGCATAAGTAGGCATATAAAAATCTTATTCTAGCGGTGGGATATGCTTTTCAAAAGCTAGGTGTTGTATAGTGATGTGTTTTTTGGCCTCACCATGTTCTTCTTGTTTTGCTTGTTGGTGTGCAGGCTGGCTAATGAGGGCTTTTTGTTTCTCATCTTATTTCTAGCAAAGGCCAAAAGTATCATTCTCTTTGCCCCGGTCATCTCCGCCCCTGGTGGTGCTCTTGGATGTGCTATACATCACATCCTCGCCTCCTTGGCCGCTTCGGCGCCCGTGGAGTTCATGCTCGTCGGCGGGATGGTGCAAGGCGCAACTCCGATGCAGCGGCGTGGATGTGTGGCATAGGAGGCGGTTCCTCGCCGATTGGATGGCGTTCAGGCACAACCCCGATGCCCACTGAATACTGCTTCGGCTACAACCTCCCTTGGTGAGCTCCATCATCCTCCTATTCCTCTGCTTCGGCTACTATATGGAACATGGTCGTGGCTATGTTGATGTAGTGCTTGTCTGGCTGATGCTCTGTAGTTGTGGATCCATGCTTGAGCTCTCTCAGAGCTCAGGCACTCTCGGTCGTCGGATCTTTTTCCTGATGATGCATAGCTTTGTGATTAATCAGTTTGTGGTTGTTAAACTGTTTTGTGCTGGATGGACTTTCCATTTTGGCGAGTCCGCTAGAGTTGCTCTTAGCTTGTGCAGGGCTATGATGATCGATTATGGCTGATATAAGCATGCTCTCGAGCAATTGGGGCACTTGTGGGTATTAAGTTGGACCCCCCTCGTTTCTTTGAGCCGTTTTGATCATGTGCTTATTTTAGTGGCTCTGTCCTTGGATGGTCATTTCTGATGAGTGATAACCAAGGCAGTTTCACCCTTGTAAGAACATATTGATCTGGTGATGGAGACACTAGGGGAAGGGTCATGATCGAGCAAAGGCGAATCTGAGCCCATTCAAATGCAGTTCTGGTCTCAAGCACAGTGTGCTATGTTGTCGTTCTGTATTTCTATTTAGCGCCTCTTTGGTTTGTACATTTCCACAATAATAGCTTCAAATCTCTTTTGCTATTTGAAACTGCAGTTTTTTAAGGGTCACACATACACATGATGTGTTCACATGTTAGTTGAAAACTTGGTGAATTAAATATATATATCTCGGCTACTATTGATAATCGTGGCTAAAGCCAAATTTATTCTTTAAGTTGCTTCCCATGTACATGTGTTACTGCTTGTGAATCTTTACAGTTCATGAGAACTTGCTGCAGCTGATCATGAATGGGTCGAGGGGAAGATGATCTGCACTTTTCTTGCAGGTATGTGTTTGTGCATGCCCTGTTTTGCCACTGGTTGCCGCTCATGTCTGATTTTCTGTTGTTTTCCCTGCAGCTTCGTCCACTCCTGTCGGTGCCTCTCTCGATCCGAGCCGATTGCATCTTCGTTCATAGATCTTTGGTTCATCTGCAGGTTGACCCCTCTTCTCCACATACTTTTCAATCTTCTTTTACGGCTATGCCGGTATGGCCATGTGCTGGTGTGCAGGATGGGAAGTGAGGGCCTTCTGTTGTTTTTCTTGTCTTTGGTAAAAGCCAAAAGTGTTATGGCTTGTTATTGGTGGAGCGTAGATTTATGGCTTTTATGATTTGACTGGATCCTCAAAGGGCGTGTGATTGCTGCTCCTCTGTTGGTTGAGTGTTGGTGTTTTTGTTGCTATATTACTATACATTAATTTCTGTTGATATTAGAAACAAAACTGTCAAAACTATTCCCTCCTACATGTTCTGAATTGTATGGCTTTTCTTGACCAATTTTTGTTTTCTGCAGGTTTGCCCCTACTATTACTATGCTCACGGGGAACAAAAGCATGAGGGCATGGATCCCCAAGAATGCAAGTGAGGACCGACATTTCTGCTCTAGTAAATCCATTTGAGACACTGGCAGGTTCACGATGGATTTCTTACTAGATTTGTTTCAAAAAAAAGAGTTACGCATATTGTCAGTACCATCTATTTTCCTGGTATGAGAAAATGTCAGATTGAGTAATTCATTTCCGCTACTTTCTAATTGTACCCGAGATAATCTTGAGGTGCTGTCAAGATTTGTTTTGTCTATTTTCATTTCTTGATTTTTTGTGAAACTCCATAGGATTAGCAAGGTGTATTTATGCTCGCCCCTTTTTAGTGTTTGGTCAAGCCGATGGACTGCAAACGTTATGTCCATTAGTAATTCATATTTTTAATGTAGATGCATTTGGTATGAGAAGAAAGGCATGTGCTCTTATATTTTTCCAATGCTCAAATATATGCATGTGGTTATAGTTACTGTACTGGTTTCAATAACATGAGAATGGCAGGCTCTCTATCATGAGAAATACAAAATAATAAAAAGTGACTGAGGTAGCATGTCCCATGTGAGATATAACCATATTCTTATTTTACTACTAATATTACTGCCTAATTCTACATATCAGTTGTATCGCCATAACTTGCCCAGTGGCAATCACTGTAGGTTCCATCCATTTCCAAAATCTGCTAATTGTTAATATGCACTTTACATTCTGTTTTAGATACTAATACATATACCAAGTTTTTTGCTCAGTTAAATTTGAGTTATGGTAGTAGCTACAAATGTCTACCTTGCAGCTTTATACTGTTCTGTTCTGAATTGTATGATTGATTCTTTACATATTCAAGTAGCTTAATTTTCTAATAGTTAGGTTCGGAAATAGGCAGGTCATGGAAGGCCTTTGATTTGTTGGATCAGTCTGCCCTCCATATAATGCCACTAGATGTAGTGCCTGATATCGCCTTGCATTGCGCAGTTTTAATTAATTAAGTAAACTGGAGCAGCAGGGTATCTGCCCTGTTCCAATAATAATGAAAAAGTTGTTTTTTCTTGTCCTACAAAATATAGCCCAAAGATTTCAAATGTTTTGTTTTCAAAGGACGGAGCACTTCTCATATTAGTGAGTTGCTTTGTACAATTCATATTTGTTGAACTATACGCCATGCTTCCTATCTGTTCTCGTTGTTTTCTATGTTATGTTTCTGAATATGTATCCAGGACAACTGGTCTAAAGTTGTATCTAGATGAGTTGCATTTTGTTTATTTGCCAAAATATAGCTATTATGGGATTATTTGGTTATCAGCTTTATGGACAAGCATATAGTTTCAGTCAATACGATAGTAAACTTGCTCTCAAGATCTTACAAAATATTAGGTATCCTTAGTTCCAAATATGGTTTTAAAGGTTCTAAAATTATTTCTTTTATGCCAGGTGCCATGCTGTGGAGAACATCTGGCCGCCATTTACACTTCATTACCTCCATGTTTCGATCTGGTGCCTCCACTCCTCAGCACCTCTTTATCTGTCGTGGCAGAAGCAATGGAGGTCTCCAAGGCTCCTTCCTCTTCTGGTTTGGCAACCCGCCAGCCCTCCAAATGTTAGTACTCCTAATCACCGAGAATTCCTTTATTGGTTAACCGTGCACGTCTCCAAGAAGCATAGAGGTTAGGTTATGCAATGGTCTCCCTGCTTATGCCAGAGATTCTTGAGACATGGCACAGTGCCAATGCGGTGTGCTTCGATGTGGATAGCACTGTATGCTTGTATGAGGGTAGTGATGAGCTTGCTGATTTATGTGGGGCTGGCAGGCAGTTGCCGAGTGGACGACAAAGTAATTGTCATAGTTTCTGGACTATGTTAGTTGTTTAGCATATAATATCTTCCAAAAAACTAATCTTGGCCTTATTATTCTCAGGGCGATGATAGGGACCGTTCCATTTGAAGAGGCTCTTGCTGCCTGGATCTCTTTAAGCAAGCCATCCATGTCCCAAGTTGAGGACCGTTTGGAGAAAAGGGCACCCAGGTGACCTTTTACAAGTCTCAGCCTCAAGTTAATTTCATAAGTTAATCACTATTTAGCTGCCACTTTTGCATTCCTATATTGAATCTTCTAAGATTCCCTAGCTCTGTTGTTCTTGTATTGGAAAAATGGTTAGATATGTGCTACTGAACATAGAATAATGCTCTTAGGAATGCTTGACTGGTTTTACTCAGCTTCTCTTTTTAAGCTAATACGAAAAATAGTAGCTGAGTATATAAAAAATTGATTTGGTGCCACAGTAAAAACACGATTTCAGAATAGTACCACCACATAGTCTAAGATCATTTTAATAACACCAAGTGAGACATTAAAATACTAACTGCCTATACCACTATAGTCTTAACCTTTAGGCCGTTACGTGCCCTCCAACCACAACATAACCCTTTTTACTTATTTGCCTCATGTGTTAATTAGAGATTTCCTAAAATCTGTGGCTATAGAATAATTCCAAGGTGGCATTTGTTAATCATTTATTCAGCACTGCAATAGATGTATTTTTTGTGTTGGATATGCATTGTTCATTTTCCTGGTTCATTGACATATTTATCTATTTGTATCTGCAGGATTTCTCAACGCTGATTTCATTAAGACATGAAAAGCCAATAATACTGAAGTATTCCTTGTGTCCGGAGGTTCCCGGCAAATGATCAAGGTATATCTTCACTAAACGGCTGCACGAACGGTACTTTGGAATCTGGACTATCAGAACATAGTCAAATTTGCCTGTCCTTGAAACATCTTCAAATTTTGTGACATACACACACACCAAGATGCTTTTAAGATATCCATAGTTTGAATACAGAAATTGGTTCTAAATTTTCCGTCTATATTATTTATTGAACAGTAAACCAGGATATGTTTCTTCCCATGATCTAAAAGCAACAATTCCTCTTTTCTTCACTTTAGAACGTTTTAAATTTAATTTTGTGACTAAAGTTTCACATAGTGGTCAACAGAGGTGTATTCAGGCCCAAACTTACAGAGCTGTAACAACAGAGGTGTATTTAACCGAACTAATGTGACCTTATTTAAAATATGACTAACAAAACTCTGTCAATGATTTGAAGTGTCAGTTTCCCTGCCTTTCAATGCAGTACTTGGATAATTTTCTGCTTTCAAATTCAAATTTTTCTAACCTTTGATCCATCTAACTAAGTGAATGTTCTATGTTTTCAGTTTCTCTCTCTCTATGTGTGTGTGTGTGTGTGTGTGTTCTGATCCATTTTATGCACCTCGACATACAGATCAGCATCTGTGTGTGCCGTGGCTTGGGAGGGACAAAAAAGAGGTCGATTTGAAATTATGGAAGAGCAAGGGAGGCGGGAAGAGTTGTGCACTTTTATCCTTTCTACTAACGCATCATAGCATCTGATCTTTACCCGCTTGGCCACGTCATTGGGACCGGGACCCTCGCGCCAAGGCGTGATCACGATGTAGTGGGAGAAGATCTGTGGGCTTTTTGTAATTTACCCGTAGGTTTAGCATTTGCCTTTATTATATCAACACCATCATATGCTTAGTTAATTTTTTTAAATGTTTAAATTCAAATTTATTGAAATTTGTTAGGAGTAACAACATTTTGCATGCATAAAAGTAGCTCCAACAAACTAAGTTATGCCTAAGACTTTAGTTATCTATTCTGAGTTGTGGATCCTCTGCAAGTTATTATGTGCTGTCGTATCTTCTATGCCTAAGATATTTGGTGCTAAACCTATCGCGAAAAATGCTTTCTATGTTCATATATTGTTAATTGGCTTATTGTGTGCATACAAATGTTTTGACCGGCACCCTCGCGCCAAGGCGCGATCCCGATCTAATTCAATTTTTGACCACCGTCTTTTGGCTCTTGCTTTCAACATATGCAGTATCGGTTAGTAATTTTCTTAACACAACACTTTAGGCAACGGCTCAGACTTCTTGAGCCATTCTCTATTTACTTTCGATACATTTGTCAAAATAAACAACCAATGTTTCCTCCATATATGAATGACTCAATGACACAATGAATTTATTCCAGTCAACTGATCATCCTAAGCCTCATCCTGTATTCAATACATTTATGTTCCATTGCTAACCAATGTTCATTTGTGATGTTTTTTCTCAGGATGGAAATGTTCCTCGGCACCATGACGAACATCAATGGAGGAACAACCTTTTTATTTTATTTTCTGTTGCCTCTACTGTATTGTTGCTGCCACAAAGATTTTTCTGGACATGGAGCCATCATGATGTGTTTAAAAATGATTACATTATCCTTTTCTAACCTGTTGGCGTTAGAGACATCTTAGCATTCAAGCAGGTTTAGTTCATTGTTTATTAATTCCTATTATGTAAAAAAATCACTGATCATCGCTTGACAGAAAATATTTTGATATGCAATCATGTGCATGGGCGAAGAACCTGGATGTTATTTACAGGTTTTGGATCATGGATGATTGTTTTGAATGAAAAATATCAGATAAAAGAAAGCATGTAATATTTCTAATCCAGCAAAGCCTTGAAACCTTGATGCTTCTAAATTTGTGTGAGCTAAATGATAATTTTTGCAACACCCAAAACCGTATGTTGCCTTATAGTTTCATGACAATGTTGAACTTAACAGTGATTTGCTCCAATTACATGTGAATGTTTCTTCTTCCTCATATTTTGTTATATCCTATTTGAATACGTACGCTAAACTTGATTTCCTACTAAATTGAGCATTCACTACTTGGCCATAGTGTTGTGACCGGCACCCTCGCGCCAAGGCGCGTTTTCGATCTAGTTCTCAAGAGGAGTGGACTCCGCTCCTCACTCACGAGATAAATGGCTGGTCACCGGGATGCCCAGTCCCATGCTTTATGCAAACTAAATCAAAATAATTGCAAACAAAACTCCCCCTGGGACCCTTGTTAGTTGGAGGCACTCATTGTTTCGAGCAAGCCATGGATTGATGCTTGTTGGTGGAAGGGGGAGTATAAACTTTACCATTCTGTTTGGGAACCGCCTACAATGTGTGTAGCATGGAAGATATCGCCATCTCTTGGTTGTTATGTTGACAATGAAAGTATACCGCTCAAAATATTATTCGCCTATGTTTCAAAACCGAACTCTGGCACCTCTACGAATCCCTGCTTCCCTCTACGAAGGGCCTATCTATTTACTTTCATGCTGAGTCATCATCCTCTTATTAAAAAGCACCAGTTGGAGAGCACTACTGTCATTTGCATTCATTACGGTTAGTTTACATTGAGTCACAAAGTTCAGGAGACCAACATCACAGAAACAGTCAAGTGCCTCTTCTAAGCAGGGCAGTCCAGCGATAGCTTCGCTATCGAGACGCATATGGGGAAAGATGCGCCCTTGATCATAGAGAACACAGGTATAGTAACTGTGCTGCTGATAGCTCCATAATCGATTAGATGAAATTCTTGGCTTGGAGTAGGGGTTCTTGGCACTATCAAAGAATGTGTTGTGTGCTATGAAGCATTCACATTAAATGATCCTGGTGAAGTTGCAGTACCTGGAAACCTTGACAGCCTTGGTTTCGGCTTCTGTACCTGAGGCCAGTGCTCCACATGATAGTCAAATTGAGGTCCGGGAGCAGGCGGAGGAACCAGAATGGGTCAGCGGACGGTCACAAGCTGACCACGATCATATGCTTGCTCAATGGTGTGAGGTCTTGGAGGTGGTACAGGAGCAGAGGCATTGTCTTCGATCTATGGTGCAACATTGGTTTCAGGTGCATTCACTCCTGGCACCACATTGGCTTCAGGCGCCACATTAGCTTCGGCCATGACAACGTCATTGGCTTCAGTATTGGTGTTAGTGGCCGCCTCAGAATTTTCGACCTCCACTCGAGTAGCTGGAGGGTCGGACATGTTCTCCTCGAGAACAACTTCAGGGTTGGACGGGGGTGTAGCAACACGTTCTTCTTCTTCTCTTGGTTCTTCTTGTTCATTGGCTGATGTAGCCGGAATGTCTTCAGCAGCTTTTGCTTTGGACTCAGAGACATTCACAGTTGGAGTGGCGTCAGGGAACACTTGTCATGCCACTGAATTATGTTGCTCTTCTCCTTCTGGAACGCTTGACAGAGTGACTTGTGGCCTTGGTCCTTTGCGAAGCCTGCAGAGTGTGGGCGACGCCTTTGGAGAGGGAGTCGGCTGGACCACAAAGTCATCATCTTCAAGCACCCGAGTGGTGGCTTGAGGTGGGGGGGGGTACTTGGAGAGTCTTGAGGGTGATCAGCCCATGAATCATACTGAGCAATTGGTGTCAAGGAACGACCAATGTTGATGAGTTCGATGTTCGTCAGAACAGGCGATGATACCATGTTGTGCTCGATCTGAGGAAGGACTTCCTCATCTTCAACATTGTCTTGGGGACCAATGTCTTCAGCTGTGGTCGGGTCAACAGCTGGATCTTCCTCAGCTTCAGGAGCCTCTGTGGTAACAGGCTCATGAACTATCAACTGGCGCTCACGGTGTTCAGACGCAGGGCGAGCAACTGAGATTGGCTCGACGAGAAGGGGCTCTGTGGGAGCATTCCGATCCTTCTTCTTGGTCTTTCTCTTCTTGGTCGGTGGAGCGTTGTTAGTGGTGTTCTTGGTCTTGCGCTTTCAGGCTTCGGCTTCAGCTGCCCTTGTCTTCTTCAGTTCTGAAGCAGATGTGGGGACCTTAGGCTTTGAGCCTGTCATGCTCGCGGGGAAGACAATGCGAGGTTCTTCTTGCCTTGATGCTTCGGCTTGGGCCACAACAGGCTTCTTCTTCTTCTTGGCAGCCATTCTGGGGTCGATGCCAGGGCGCCCCATAGCCTTGCACTTTTCAGCTTCATTGTGAGCTTGAACACTTTTCTCCGCAAAATACTTCATTCTCTCTTGAACCTTTTGCTTCCTGGCGTTTCTGGTGAAACTGCTCCTTGAGCTCATGGAGCGTCTGCTTGAAGCTTTGAACATCAGCCACGCTGAGGTTAGCCATATTCTTCTTGAACCGAGCCTTCTCATAATCAATTTTGTTCTTTAGTTCAACAATCTTCTGAGCCAGAGCGAGCTCAGAAGCAATGGCACTATGAAAAGAGACACTGATGCCAATTGGAAGCTCAAGGTCTTCGAGGTTGATGCTGGGGTTTTCAAACCATTCATCAATGAATTTATTCAAGATATCCACATCAAACAGGGGTAGATCATTGAAGATCTCTGCCTCTTCCTTGCTCTTTATTAGTAGCTCAAGAGCATCATCGCCAAGATCGTCGTCACTTGACAGATCAATGGCTTCATTCTCATTCCTTAGAACGGCAGCTGGGTTCAGTGCTTGACCAGAGATTTGAATGGGCTTCTTCTTCTTCTTCTTCTTCTCAGTCTTGGAGATACGTGAGAGATCTTCAGACTGCACACTGGCTTCAGGAGGTGCAGTGGCTAGAGGCTTCGCACGTGAAGCTTTTGGTGTAGTGGAGGGCTTTGAAGCCTTTGGTTTCTTCTGCTTCTGTGGCTTGGGAGGAGCAGGTGCTTCATCAGAATCAGTGTCATCTGTAGAGTGCTCCATGGCTGCCCCCTGAACAACAATGTGAGTGAGGAGACCGTCGAGGTTGTAGAAAGGCCCGATGATATTGGGTTCAGCATCACGGGTGCCATCGGCACGAGGAGCAGATGGACCCGGGTTGAAGTCCAGACCAAAGTCCTTCTTGTTCTTCTTTGCAGACTCTTTGGCAAACTCGAAGTTGCGCTTAAAGAGATTGTCTTCACGACACCATAACAGAGAGGATGGGTCGGCATTAGCAGGCTGAGGTCCACGGACCATGCAAGGGTAGAAGCCTTGAGCAATGGCTTCGGGCTTCGACTTGGGCTGAAGACCTTTGTATATAATATTTCCCCAGGGGCCCTTGATGGCATTCTTTTCAGCATATTCGTTAGTGACAAATTTGTACTTGAACCATTCCTCTGCCCAATAATAATAAGATCTAATAGAGGTAATAATAATAAGATAAATATTTTTGGTGTTTTTATGATATAGATTGAAACTAAAGATTGCAAAAAAATAGGTTGTAAACTTATATGATGGAGAATAGACCCGGGGCCATAGGTTTCACTAGTGGCTTCTCTCAAGATAGCATAAGTATTACGGTGGGTGAACAAATTACTGTCGAGCAATTGATAGAAAAGCGAATAAATATGAGAATATCTAGGCATTATCATGTATATAGGCATCACGTCCGTGACAAGTAGACCGACTCCTGCCTGCATCTACTACTATTACTCCACACATCGACCGCTATCCAGCATGCATCTAGAGCATTAAGTTCATAAGAACAGAGTAACGCATTAGGTAAGATGACATGATGTAGAGGGATAAACTCAATCAATATGATATAAACCCCATCTTTTTATCCTCGATGGCAACAATAAAATACATGTCGTTTCCCTTTCTATCACTTGGGATCGAGAACCGCAAGATTGAACCCAAAGCTAAGCACTTCTCCCATTGCAAGAAAGATCAATCTAGTAGGCCAAACCAAACTGATAATTTGAAGAGACTTGCAAAGATAACCAATCATACATAAAAGATTCCATAGAAGAATCAAATATTGTTCATAGATAGACTTGATCATAAACCCACAATTCATCGGATCTCGACAAATACACCGCAAAAAGAGTTACATCAAATGGATCTCCAAGAAGATCGAGGAGAACTTTGTATTGAGATTCAAAGAGAGAGAAGAAGCCATCTAGCTAATAGTTATGGACCCAAAGGTCTGAAGTAAACTACTCACACAACATCGGAGGAGCCATGGAGTTGATGTAGAGGCCCTCCGTGATCGATGCCCCCTCCAGCGGAGCTCCGGAAAAGGCCCCAAGATGGGATCTCTTGGGTACAGAAGGTTGCGGCGGTGGAAATAGGGTTTTGTGGTGCTCCTGGATGTTTGGGGGTATATGAACATATATAGTAGGAAGAAGTAGGTCGGTGGAGCCACGAGGGGCCCACGAGGGGGGAGGGCGTGCCCAGGGGGCAGGCGCGCCTCCCTGCCTTATGGCCACCTCCTTGGTTGCTTGACGTCTACTCCAAGTCCTCTGGATCACGTTTGTTCCAAAAATCACGCTCCCGAAGGTTTCATTCCATTTGGATTCCGTTTGATATTTCTTTTCTGTGAAACACTGAAATAGGCAAAAAAACAACAATTTGCACTGGGCCTTGGGTTAGTAGGTTAGTCCCAAAAATAAAATAAAAGTGTAAAATAAAGCCCATTAACATCCAAAATAGATAATATAATAGCATGGAACAATAAAATATTATAGATACGTTGGAGACGTATCACGCCTCCGTGCGTCGCGCGCCCCCTATGCGCAATATAGCAGGGTGGCAGGAAACAAGTGAGGAAATGGCGGGAAACGGTGGTGTGTTCATAAAACACCATCAATTAATGGAAACTTTGCATCGAGCTAGCACAAGAAGCAGATGATGATCAGATGAACACGGAAGACACTAGAGATCCCGTCGGTGATGAATTCATCAATCCCAAACGGTTGAATACTAGCAAGCATTTGCTCACAACACACATGGCCTATTCCATCACAAATAGGTCGGATGGATCAACTGTATGCAACGTATCGCACATTGTCAAAAAGTAATGTGATATAGCTTATTTAACATGTGTTAAAAAAAACAAGGACCTCGAGGTTAAATTTCCCATCACCTAATTTAACATCGACACAACTTCCCATCCAGACACCCATCCGATGGCTGCTCCAGCCTAAGCACACTTAACTTGATAGTTTTCTTACATGAGCTACTCGTGGAGCAGCTAGTCCTTGCTGATAGGAATGCATCTTCGCATCCTTATGGCGTATCCGGATGACCGCCCGTCCCACAATGGCCAATAGATGTTGTGTATACAAAGCATATCACATACGTCTTATTAGAAGCAATCGTCTACGTTATTATCGGTCTTCGCACACATTTGTGATTACAGACCTGTTTGCCGCGTATCACACACATCTTGTTATATTGAACCGTTTCTGTTCTCTTGCCTAATCACAAATAGTTCATCCGAGTGAACCGTATGCTGTACATCGCACACACCTTGATCGGGTTGTCTGTATCTTTTGTGTTGCCTAATCACAAACAGTTAATCCGAGTGAACCGTATGCTGTACATCGCACACACCTTCATCTGGCTGCCCATTTCTTTTGTTCCTCCTTATGGCAAACAGTTAATTGAACTGAACCATATGCCCTTCATCGCACACACAACTAAAACCTGAACCGCGTTTGATGCATCCGTCATCGTAAATGTTTTATACATTTTTGACGGTTTTCCTACACCACCATTTGCGATCATTGCATTGGACACAGTTCCTCGAAGGGTCTCTGATCGTAGTGTCGCGTTAGCAGCATCCTGTAGTAGTGGAATAACGTATGTTGTTATGCGGTTTGAATGATAAAGATCTTCTTAGAATATGTAAGAGCCAATATGAGCATCCAGGTTCCGCTATTGGTTATTAACCGGAGATGTGTCTCGATCATGTCTACATAGTTATCGAACTCGTAGGGTCCGCACGCTTAACTTTCGGTGACGATTTGTATTATGAGTTATGTGATTTGATGTACCGAAGTTTGTTCGAAGTCCCGGATGAGATCACGGACATGACGAGGAGTCTCAAAATGGTCCATACATAAAGATTTATATATTGGAAGGCTATATTCGGACATCGGAATGGTTCCAGAGAAGTTCGGGTATTTTCCGTAGTACCGGGAGGTTACCGGAACCCCCCGGGGAGTTGATGGGCCTTAGTGGGAAGGAGAGGTGGCAGCCAGGAGGTCGCCCCCCAAGCCCAGTCTGAATTGGACAAGGGGTTGGGGGCGCGGCCCCCCTCTCCCTTCCTTCCCTCTTCTCCTTTAGGTGGAAACCTACTAGGACTTGGAGTCCTAGTAGGATTCCCCTTCTCCCAGCGCGCCCTAGCCTGGCCGGCCGGCCTCCCCCTCCCTCCTTTATATACGGGGGCTGGGGGGCACCCTAGAACACACAAGTCGATCTTTTAGCCGTGCGCGGTGCCCCCTCCACAGATACACACCTCGGTCATATCGTCGTAGTGCTTAGGCGAAGCCCTGCACCCGTAAATTCATCATCATCGTCACCATGTCGTCGTGCTGACGAAACTCTCCCTCGGCCTCAACTGGATCAAGAGTACGAGGGATGTCATCGAGCTAAACGTGTGCTGAACACGAAGGTGTTGTATGTTCGGTGCTAGGATCGGTCGGATCGTGAAGATGTACGACTACATCAACCCGTTGATAAACGCTTCCGCTTTCAGTCTACGAGGATACGTAGACACACTCTCCCCACTCGTTGCTATGCTTCTGCTAGATAGATCTTGCGTGATCGTAGGCAAAATTTTGAATTACTACGTTCCCCAACAGCCTTTTGCACGCAAAGACTACTTTTCTCATGATAGCTTGTACTAGTTGTCTCCCTTCAAATTTGGCCATTGTGGGATCCCTTCCCGCCTACATTTGGGAGGAGGACCAAGGCCACTATAAATACGACTTATCCACCACCATAGAGGGGGACGGATCCATTCCACCCTAACCACCTCACCAGCTCATCGAGCTCAAGAACACCTCACCTCCTGGGGCTATTTATCCATTGTACTAGTTCATCCTCAGCCCCTCGAGGCAATCCACCACAAAGCTAGAGTAGGGTATTACACAGCAAGGTGGCCCGAACCAGGATAAACTGATGTGTCTCTTGTCCCTAGGGTTCATCGAGCTAGGCCGTGGAATCGTTGAGCAGGCAGATAGGGAAGAGAGAGTTCTTCGCACGCACCCCAGAGTTTGAACCTCTCAAGGGTCTGCGGAACCCTGAATTCGACAATGTAGACATGACCGAGACACATCTCTGATCAATAACCAGCAGCCGAACCTAGATGCTCATATTGATTCCTACATATTCTACGAAGATCTTTATCGGTCAAACCGTATTGACAACATACGTCATTCCCCTTGTCATCGGTATGTTACTTGCCCGAGATTCGATCGTCAGTATCTTCATACCTAGTTCAATCTCATTACCGGCAAGTCTCTTTACTCGTTCTGTAATACATCATCCCGCAACTAACTCATTAGTCACATTGCTTGCAAGGCTTATCATGATGTGCACTACCGAGAGGGCCCAGAGATACCTCTCTGATAGTCGGAGTGACAAATCCTAATCTCGATCTATGCCAACCCAAAAAAACACCTTCAGAGACACATGTAGAGCATCTTTATAATCACCCAGTTATGTTGTGATGTTTGATAGCACACAAGGTGTTCCTTCGGTATTCGGGAGTTGCATAATATCATAGTCAAAGGAATATGTATAAGTCATGAAGAAAGCAATAGCAATAAAACTTAACGATCATTATGCTAAGCTAACGGATGGGTCTTGTCCATCACATCATTCTCTTAATGATGTGATCCTGTTCATCAAATGACAACACATGTCTATGGTTAGGAAACTTAATCATATTTGATTAACGAGCTAGTCAAGTAGAGGCATACTAGGGACACTTTGTTTTGTCTATGTATTCACACATGTATCAAGTTTTTGGTTAATACAATTCTAGCATGAATAATAAACATTTATCATGATATAAGGAAATATAAGTAACAACTTTATTATTGCCTCTAGGGCATATTTCCTTCAATATGCTATGCTGGTCTTTAAAATTCCTAAAAGAAATCGCACATGAATCATTGACGTGATGTCACATTTTTGATGGAGTGGCAATGACAATGAGAAGTGGATGCATTGGTTGACTTGTTGAAAAAATGTGCGAACCAAAAATTCAAGGGATTGGGGGGTGTCGTGACATTCAATTTTTCAACATGACGTTGTTGGCAAAACAAGGATGGCGTCTCCTTGAGAACCCTGACTCCTTATGCGTTACTACTTTGAGAACTAAATATATTTTTTTGGTGGTGATTCACTGAATGCAAATTTAAGAAGAGTTCATCTTTCACTTGGCAAAGTATAATGGTGGGGTTAACTCTTAAACAAGGTTATATCTGGCGTGTTGGGAATGGTCAGAATATTTATCTTTTGGACGATGCTTCAATCTGAAATTGCACTAACAGAAAAGTTCTCACTCATAGGGGGGTCTGCCATCTAATTAAGGTTTCTTTATTTCATTGATCTTGTTACAAATAATTGGCATGAAGGTCTGGTTAGGCAAACTTTGTGGCCAATTGACCCACAACACATCCTCACAGTACCTCTTCTTCGGCATGACATGTTGAATTCTTTTGCTAGGTAAAAATGGAATGCTTTATGTTCGATCGGCTTATTTTTTGGAATGAGATCGCCAACATGGGATGAAACTTCGATGTACTAATGGAATGAGACAAGTCATAGATAACTCTATTTGGTGTAAGGTTTGGAAGTTATCCTGCCGGGCTAAGGTTAAAAATATATTCAGCACATGTTGCATGGCACTCTCCCTTGCCGTGTTACAGTAGCTAATAGACACCTAAAAGTTTTGACCCAGTGTCCAACTTGTTCTTCTGGACCAGAAGTCACGAAGCAAATACTGTTTCAATGCCAGAAAGCAAATGAGGTTTGGTGAATGTTGGGGATAGACCAAGTTATCAAAATAGAAAGATTTCTTTCAGCAAACAAAGTCACGGGTACCTGCACGCAAATGCAATACAAACTTATCCCCAACATGTCCAGAAGGTTGTCAACCTTCTTGCCCTGCTAGTTACAAGATTAAATTGCATAGTTTGATAGAAATTGATAGATAGATAAAATGCATAAAATGGAACAACAAAGAATAATGTTTTTGGTGAAGTTTGGAATCGGGCACACATGCAAACACTAAGCATGATATCTGGCCTAGATGCACATAAATAAAGTAAATAACCAATCATGGAGCAGTATACCTTTTGATCAAACTCTTTACCATTGGCGTCAGGACCTAGATGACTTTTGGTTGGCATTGGCGTCGTGTAACCTTTGCAGTCGTGCATTCCAAACTTCTTCAGGCAGTCTTTGAGGTATTTCTCTTGAGATATTAAGATGTCGTTGCTTTGCTGGCGTATTTGAAGACCAAGGAAGAACTTCAGCACACCCATCATGGACATCTGATATTGCTCTTCATGTGTCCAAACTCATCACTGTATTTTTTATTAGTGCAGCCGAAGATAATGTCATCCACATATATTTGGCACACAAACAGTTCACCATCATATGTCTTCGTGAAGAGTGTGGGATCCAGGGAACCATGTTTGAAGCCTTTGCTCTTCAGGAAGTCTTTGAGTGTGTCATACCAAGCACGAGGGGCTTGTTTGAGGCCATACAGTGCCTTATTGAGCTTCTATACCATATCAGGGTGTTTTGGATCTTCAAAGCCAGGCGGTTGTGCAACATACACTTCTTCTTCAATCTTGCCATTGAGAAAGGCACTCTTCACATCAATTTGAGATAGAAGGATGTTATGATGATTTGCGTGGGCTAGCAGTATGTGAATGGCTTCAAGCCTAGCCACAGGAGCAAATGTTTCATGAAAGTCAATCCCTTCAACTTAAGTGTATCCTTGAGCAACAAGACGAACCTTGTTTCTAACAACTTGACCATGCTCATCTTGCTTGTTGCGACATATCCATTTAGTGCCTATGATATTGTGTTTACGAGGATCAGGACGCTTGACCAGTTCCCACACATTGTTCATCTCGAACTGTTGAAGCTCTTCTTGCATAGCTTGAATCCATTCAGGTTCCATGAAGGCTTCAGAACTTTCTTGGGTTCAGATATTGAGACAAATGCAAAGTGCCCACAGAAATCTGCTAGCTGTGTTGCTCTTGAACGAGTGAGTGGACCAGGTGCATTGATGCTATCAATTATCTTCTCAATCTGTACTTCATTTGCAACACTAGGATGAACTAGACGAAGACTTTGCTCTTGTTAATCATTGTCATGTAGCGAGAAGACCTCAAACGGTCGAGTCTCTGTGCATAAGTGTCATCGCTGGATCGGTAATGCTGACACGCACAGTACTTGAAGGATTTATAACAGAGTAGCAATCCCACACTTATTACATCAAATGTCTCAAAAGAGAACTTATTACAATAAATATGGCTTAAGGCCATCTAATATGATAACAACAGAAGACTTGGAAGATAAAGTGAGTCCATCAAATCCAACGGCATCACTGAGTGAAAGACCACGACCTAAGGTTCCTTACTCGTCGTGTGAAAAGTCTGCAACATGATACGTTGCAGCCCGAAAACGGGTCAGCACATGGAATATGCTGGCAATGTAACACAAGAGAGTAATGAACAGAATAATGCTATCACTACGTGCATATATGGCTGGTGGAGGCTATATGGTTAATATGTTTTGCGAAAAGCCAATTTTCCCTATAACAAAGGAATAAATTTTATTTACTACAAAGTTGGTTGAAAACATTGAGAATGGTAAACCCCATCTCAATCCCAACTAAAAGGTAATTAATAACCCAACAAAATTAATTTAGAGTGATGAGATCAACATGATATTCCAAGAACCAGATACTCAAGATGTCCGTAACCGGGGTCACGGCTAACCATGATTAGTTTGTACACTTTGCTGAGGTTTGCGCACTTTTCCCCACAAGACTCGATCTCCTCCATTGGATTTCTCGCACTACATGATGTTTGAGAAACGGATGACCGAGACACAGTCTTTCAGAAGCGTTAGCACCTTACGATGGGTAGACAGTACCACCTACATCCCCTACATCTGCTAGTCTACCACTGTAAGAGTTCACACGACTTAATCAACTATGCCAGAGCCCATAATGGCTTGTGGCTGCACACGGAAGTTTCTAGTATGAATAATCTCATGATCCCTTTGAGCCTGGGTGGCAGTCCATAGGAGAATCACAAGGTACCCCGGGATTTCCAAAAATACAGGCAATCACTGGAATTCCCCAGGTGCCTCAATCCACCCAGATGTGTATTTAAGTTGCCACCTTAAGTTGAACTATTAAATAACAATCTCACATCTGTCATGGATTCACTCACCCAATCCACGTCTACGAGCATAGCATAGCAGTATAAGCAACGTAGAAGTAACTCCCAAAGGTTTGATAATAAAACAGGTGATAGGTTCTACCTCATCATCTACTTCCCAATACCCACATGTTATAAATCCTACTCATGCAATGTTTGAGGGTTGAAACTAATGCATAAAAACTGGGTAATGAAAAGCATGATCAAAGTGTTACTTGCCTTGCTGATGATCCACGAAACCTAGAGACTCCTAGTAGCACGCGTCACACTCCGGGTACTCTATCGCAAACAAACAAGCATACAATAAGCAATCAATCAAGGGCATGAGTAAAACTCAAATAAGAGATCTAACCAGAAAGTTCAACTTAAGAACTACGGTTTGCAAAAAGAATCAAATCAAACGAAGCAACCAAACTCAAACGGTGAAAGAAACAAGCTTTGTTTACTAATCTAGACTAAAGTCAAATTTTACAGTAGCGAAATCTTGTTTAAGTTGGTTAAACAGAAAGAGGGCTTTGAGACGAAACTCTAGGTGCTTGAATCGCCTGACTCCAATAAACGAGCGAAAAGTTATACTAAAACAAAAATCGGATCAGAAATCACGATCAAAAATAATCGCGGAAAATCCGAGAAAAAGAAAAACTGACGAACAGGCTAACGAACGAACGTTCGCTATCTGTGGCTAAATGGTCAAAACCGTTCATTAAAACAAACGTCTGCTAAATAACTAAACCGAAAAAACCGATCTAAAAAAACGGAATAAAGGGTTTTCGAAAAAAATCGATCGGTTTTCTCGCGAAAACCGAGGTGGCTACATCGAGTCCGGCGAGGTCCGGTGAGACAAAGGCGGCGGCGGGGCGGCTCCGGTGCGGCAGGTCGGTGGCAGCAGGTGGCGGCGAGGCTCGGCAGCGCGACGGCGGGGCGGCGGCGACAAGGGCGGCGGGGCGGGCGGCGCGGCGGCGGCTCGGCGCGGCTAGGGTTTGGGCGCGGGCGCGGGCGGGCTTCGGCGGCTGGTGGGCTTCGTTGGCGGGGCTGGCGCGGCTTATAAAGCCCCCCCGAGTGGAGTCCCGCTCGGGTACGGCCCGGAGTCGGTTGACTTTTTAAAAAAATCCGACGTGCAGAAAAAGAAAAAAAGAAGTACTAAACGGACTCCAATAATCCCGAAATAAATTTTCCCCATCCTCTAAAAATATGCCGGACAAGGTGAACATTTATTTGGGCCTAAAATGCAATTTTGAGAAATGCATATTTTTTCCTAATTCAAATAAAATAGCGATAAAACTCCGAATAAAAAATCTTATTTGACTTTAATATTAAATCTCCAATATTTCTTTATTTTGAGGAAGTCATTTTATCCTCTCTTTTTATTTTTATAAAAGAAATATTCAAAGATAAAATAATTAAAATCAAACGATCCTCTTTTCAAAATTCGAGAAAACTCGAATATAAAAATAACGAAATCCCCAACTCTCTCCGTGGGTCATTGAGTTGCGTAGAATTTCTAGGATCAAACCGAAATGCAATAAAATATGATATGCAATGATGATCTAATGTATAACATCCAAATTGAAAATTTGGGATGTTACAAACCTACCCCCGTTAAGATGAATCTCGCCCTCGAGATTCGGATTGGCTAGAAAATAGGTGAGGGTGATCTTTCGGTAGGTCTTCCTCTCGTTCCCAGGTGGCTTCATCCTCGGTATGGTAGCTTCACTGAACTTTACATAACTTGATAACTTTGTTGCGTGTAACTCGGCTGGCAAACTCAAGAATATTGACTGGCTTCTCCTCGTAGGTCAAGTCGCCATCCAACTGTATCGCTTCCAGTGGCACTGTATCTCTCAGAGGAATATCAGCCATCTCGGGGTGGCACTTCTTCAACTGAGAAATGTGGAACACATCATGAACTCCTGACAATCCTTCGGGCAATTCCAACTTGTAAGCAACTTCTACCATACGTTCCAAAACTTTGTATGGTCCCACAAAACGTGGTGCTAACTTTCCCTTAACTCCAAAGTGCTTAACTCCTCGGAGTGGTGATACACGAAGATACCCTCTGTCTCCAACTTCGTAAGCTATCTCCTTGCGTTTAGAATCTGCATAGCTCTTCTGCCTGGACTGGGCTACCTTGAGTCTATCACGAATCAGCTTAACCTTCTCTTCAGATTCTTTAATCAAATCTGGTCCAAACAACTATCGGTCTCCAACTTCATCCCACAACAACGGTGTTCTGCACCTCCTTTCGTACAATGCTTCGAAAGGGGCCATCTTCAAACTGGCTTGGTAGCTGTTGTTGTAAAAGAATTCTGCATAAGGCAAATTATCGTCCCAACTAGATCCATAGTCTAGTGCACAAGCTCTCAACATGTCCTCGAGAATCTGATTGACTCTCTCGGTATGTCCATCTGTCTGCGGGTGAAAAGTTGTACTGAACTCTAGTCTGGTTCCCAAAGTTTCATGCAACTGATTCCAAAACTTTGAAGTAAACTGGGTTCCCCTATCTGATACAATGGTCCTCGGAACTCCATGCAAACATACGATCCTGGTCATGTATATCTTTGCCAGATAGCACTGGTGTAAGTGGTCTTCACTGGGATGAAATGAGCTACTTTCGTCAAACGATCGACTACAACCCATATCGAGTCATAGCCTGAACGAGTCCTGGGTAATCCCATGATAAAGTCCATGCCTAGTTTATCCCACTTCTATTCGGGTATCGGCAACGGTTGTAGCAATCCTGCTGGCTTCTGATGCTCTGGCTTCACCCTCTGACATACATCACAAACTGCTACATACTCTGCAATATCCTTCTTCATTCCGGTCCACCAGAAACTATCCTTCAAATCCAGATACATCTTGGTATTTCCTGGGTGAATCGAATATGGCGAATCATGGGCCTCTTGCAGAATCAACTTCCTGATCACCTGATCATTTGGCACATATACGCGGTCCTCAAACCATAAGGTATCGTGCTCATCCTCCCGAAATCCTTTAGCCTTTCCTTTGCTCATTATTTCCTTTATATCGGCAATCTCCTTGTCCGTCTTCTGCGCTTCTTTGATCTTATCCATCAAGGTAGACTGAATCTCCAAAGCTGCTACATAACCTCTCGAAACTATCTCCAAACATAGCTCGTGAAGGTCTTTTGCGAACTCCTTGGGTAACTCTCTGGTCATGAGTGTATTGACATGACTCTTGCGGCTCAACGCATCGGCTACTACGTTAGCCTTTCCGGGATGATAGTGCAACTTCATATAATAATCCTTAATGAGCTCCAACCATCTCCTCTGCCTGAGATTCAACTCCTTCTGCATGAAGATATACTTCAAACTCTTGTGATCTGTGTATACCTCGCAATGGTTTTCGATGAGAAAATGTCTCCATGTCTTCAACGCATGTACTACGGCTGCTAACTCCAAATCATGCGTAGCATAATTTAACTCATGGGGTTTAAGCTGTCGTGAGGCATATGAAACAACTCTTCCATCCTACATAAGTACGGCTCCAAGTCCTCGAAGCATCGCAATACACTTCATAATCCTTGCGTTGATCTGGCAGAATCAACACTGGTGATGTAAGCAGGTGTATCTTCAACTCCTGAAAACTGGCCTCACATTCCTCAGTCCATTTAAATTTGGTGTCCTTCTTCAACAACTCCGTCATGGGCTTTGCAATCTTCGAGAAATTCTCTATGAACCTCCGGTAGTATCCTGCGAGTCCAAGGAAACTCCGGATCTCTCCAGCTGTCGTGGGTGACTCCCAATTTGTCACAATGACAACCTTGGTGGGGTCTACCGCTATTCCTTCTCTGGATATAACATGTCCAAGGAATCCAACTTCCTTCAACCAAAACTCACACTTGTTGAATTTGGCGTATAACTGATGTTCTCTGAGCTTCCCAAGTACTAAACGAAAATGCTCCTTATGCTCCTCTTCATTCTTCGAGTAGACCAGAATATCATCAATGAACACCAGAACGAACTTATCCAAAAACTCCATAAACACCTTGTTCATCATGTTCATGAAATAGGCAGGTGCGTTAGTCAGGCAAAATGACATAACGGTATACTCATATAGCCCGTACCTTGTGGTAAAAGTTGTCTTAGGTATATCCTGCTCTCGAATCTTCAACTGGTGGTATCCTGATCGCAGATCGATCTTGGAAAACACCTTAGCTCCTTGCAGCTGATCAAACAAATCATTGATTATCGGCAGTGGGTACTTGTTCTTGATCGTTACTTCATTCAATCCTCGATAATCAACAACCATCCTTAACGATCCATCGTTCTTCTCCACTAGAAGTACTGGGGATCCCCAAGGTGACGAACTTGGGCGAATATATCCTTTATCCAGTAACTCCTTAATCTGCTTCTTTATTTTCTATAAATCCTGTGCGGGCATCCTGTACGGTCTCTTAGATATTGGCCCTGTGCCTGGCAAAAGCTCAATCAAAAACTCAATGTCTCTATCCAGTGGCATGCCTGGCAACTCTTTTGGAAATACATCCGGGAAATCCTTCACTACTGGTACTTCCTCCTGTACAACTCCTGATAAGGAATTTACTTGAGTCCTATTCGGCACATGCCGGGATACATACTTGATCCTTCTTCTTTCTGGGGTGGTGAGCAAAATCGATTTACTGGCGCAGTCAATGTTCCCTCCATACTTCGATAACCAATCCATGCCTAATATCACATCCAATCCTTGTGACTCCAATACTATTAGGTCTGCGGGGAACAAGTAGTTACCGATCCATAATGGTAACCGATCACACCATAGGCTAGCCATATACTCTGTTCCTGGCGAGGTTACTAACATGGGTGACCTAAGGTCTTGGGTTGGCAGTTTAAACTTATCCACGAATCCCCTTGATATGTATGAATGCGATTCACCAGTATCAAAAAGAACGACTGTAGTAAATGACTTAACCAAAGACTTACCTATTACTGCATCTGGTTGGGCTTCAACCTCCTCCACGTTGACGTGGTTCACTTGTCCCCTGGTGAAAGGGTTGGGCTTCTTCCTAGAGCTTGCATTGCCATTTCCATTTTTAACTTCAGGACATTCATTGGCGTAATGTCTGGTCTTCTGACACTTGTAGCAAGTAACGTGGCTGAAATCTTTCTTGGGGGGTGTTGCTGGGTTGGAACGGTTCTGTCCGCTACTTCCTCCATTGCCATTCGCATTCTTGGGGCCACTATGGTTGTGCGAACTCCCTTCATTATGAGTGTGGCCTCCATGATTATGCACAAGTCCTCCCGAGTTCAGGGTGAAACGACATCTCTGCTGAGCTCTAGAATTATACTTCCCATGTCCATACTTCCTCTTGCGGCTGTCAATCTGCTGCTGCTTCCCTTCTAGCATAAGATCTCCATCCACCAACTCCTGGTAGTTATTGAAATTTGCCACCATCAACTGCATGCTCAGCTCATTATTCAGTCCTTCCAGGAACTTCTCATTCTTAGCTGCATCTGTAGCGACGTCATCAGCGACATAACGTGCTAGCTTACTAAAGTCATCCACATACTGGCCTACAGTGCGCCCTCATTGGCGTAAGTTGCGAAACTCATGCTTCTTCATGGCCATAACTCCTGCTAATACATGGGTAGTGCGAAAAGCTTTCTGGAACTGGTCCCATGTAACAGTGGCTATATGATAGGTGACAGTGTAATTCTCCCACCATGAGGCTGCTGGTCCATCCAATTGGTGTGCGGCAAAACACACCTTCTCAGCATCTGTGCATCCCGCAGTGGTTAACTCCCTTCCAATCTTGCGGAGCCAATCATCTGCAACTATCATCTCGGTGCTACTGGAAAACACCGGTGGCTGCAACCTCAGAAAACGGGCTAAATTGTCAACTGGGGGTGGTGGTGGTGGGTTGTTGTTGTTGTGGCCTTGGTTCTGAACTAACAACTGCATCAGGGTATTCTGTTGCTGGATCAACTGCGTGAGCTCTGGTGGAAAGATAAATCCGGGGTCACGTCTCGGAGGCATCTGAGGTTTTAGAAAAGATGAGAAAACATAGTAGAATGAGGTCTAGGGGGGAAACACTACCCATATGCACATGAGACAAACAAAATCATATCACTCAATCAAAATCAAACAAGGGCATACAATCGGTCTACAACTATCGTTTACAAAGTGCTTGGACCATACTATTTACATGGTGGAATACTACTACTGATATGGTGGTCGACTAAAAATATTGATCGGTCGAAGACTCCATGATATCTGCTCCAACTTCATCAACATAGTCATCATCGCTATGTTCAGGGTCCGAGTCGGTGTCGTCGATGATGATGTAGTCTTTGGAACGAATATCCTTGGGTTCATCGTCTTCTCCAACTAGCGCGGGATCTCCCATGAAAACTCCTAGCTTCCTTGTCAGGTCATCATTCTTCTCCACTAGTACGAAGATTTCTTCCTCATAATCTTCGTGAGTTGTCTTGAGTTCTTCCTCTAGCCCCGCAATCCTTGTCATTGCCTTCTTTAGGTCTATCATGCCTGCGCACATCTGATTCTCCTGGCGGCGAATATGCTGGTTTAACTCCTGGATGGAAGCTGCAATGGATCTATCCTTCCTGGTATTGGTCATCTCCCATTGCTCATCTCGGCGCCCACAAATCTGGTAGATAGCATCCTTGAGATCCTTGTGGTAAACTTCTCCAATGCGTCCCATGGTGATGTGGGCTGCCATACTCTTGCCTAGACTCCAGGTTGGTGCATCAAAGGAAAACTCTATGGGCTCAGTGACTGGCATGAATGTCCTTCCTGGAACTTGAACATGAATCATCTAGCGCTCCTCTACTGGTAAAGTGGCGTTGTAAGTCCCGGTGAAGCTTGGTATTCCGATGTTCAGGTACCTAGTGACTTCCTTCAAGTGGCGTCCAAAAGGGGTGTCTTCATCCGGTTGTGCAAACTTGTTCCTTGCGTCCGCCAACCTAAAGTGTAGACAATGGAGAGGAGTCGAAAATGAGAAGAGAGTAGTGATCTAAGGCTTTGGCTTAGTGGTCGTGTCCTACAGTCAGCTTGTGCTCTAATACCATCTTGTAGCGACTAGACCTCAAACGGTCGAGTCTCTGTGCATAAGTGTCATCCCTGGATTGGTAATGCTGACACGCACAGTACTTGAAGGATTTATAACAGAGTAGCAATCACACACTTATTACATCGAATGTCTCAAAAGAGAACTTATTACAATAAATATGGCTTAAGGTCATCTAATATGATAACAACGGAAGACTTGGAAGATAAAGTGAGTCCATCAACTCCAATGGCATCACTAAGTGAAAGACCACGACCTAAGGTTCCTTAATCGTCGCCTGAAAATTCTGCAACATGATACGTTGCAGCCCGAAAACGGGTCAGCACATGGAATATGCTGGAAATGTAACACAAGAGAGTAATGAACAGAATAATGCTATCACTACATGCATATATGGCTGGTGGAGGCTGTATGGTTAATATGTTTTGCGAAAAGCCAATTTTTTCCTACAACAAAGGAATAAATTTTATTTACTACAAAGTTGGTTGAAAACATTGAGAATGGTAAACCCCATCTCAATCCCAATTAAAAGGTAATTAATAACCCAACAAAATTAATTAGGAGTGATGAGATCAACATGATAATCCAAGAACCAGATACTCAAGATGTCCGTAACCGGGGACACGGCTCACCATGATTAGTTTGTACACTCTGCAGAGGTTTGCGCACTTTTCCCCACAAGACTCGATCTCCTCCATTGGATTTCTCGCACTACATGATGTTTGAGAAACGAATGACCGAGACACAGTCTTTCAGAAGCGTTAGCACCTTACGATGAGTAGACAGTACCACCTACATCCCTACATCTGCTAGTCTACCACTGTAAAAGTTCACACGACTTAATCAACTATGCCAGAGCCCATAATGGCTTGTGGCTACACACGGAAGTTTCTAGTATGAATAATCTCATGATCCCTTTGAGCCTGGGTGGCAGTCCATAGGAGAATCACACGGTACCCCGTGATTTCCAAAAATACAAGCAATCACTGGAATTCCCCAGGTGCCTCAATCCACCCAGATGTGTATTTAAGTTGCCACCTTAAGTTGAACCGTTAAATAACAATCTCACATCTGCCATGGATTCACTCACCCAATCCACGTCTACAAGCATAGCATAGCAGTATAAGCAACATAGAAGTAACTCCCAAAGGTTTGATAATAAATCAGGTGATAGGTTCTACCTCATCATCTACTTCCCAATACCCACATGTTATCAATCCTAATCATGCAATGTTTGAGGGTTGAAACTAATGCATAAAAACTGGTAATGAAAAGCATGATCAAAGTGTTACTTGCCTTGCTGATGATCCGCGAAACCTAGAGACTCGTAGTTGCACGCGTCACACTCCGGGTAGTCTATCGCAAACAAACAAGCATACACTAAGAAATCAAGCAAGGGCATGGGTAAAACTCAAATAATAGATCTAACCAGAAAGTTCAACTTAAGAACTCCGGTTTGCAAAAAGAATCAAATCAAACGAAGCAACCAAACTCAAACGGCAAAAGAAACAAGCTTCGTTTACTAATCTGGACTAAAGTCAAATTTTACAGTAGCAAAATCTTGTTTAAGTTGGTTAAATAGAAAGAGGGCTTCGAGAGGAAACTCTAGGTGCTTGAATCACCTGATTCCGATAAACGAGCGAAAAGTTATACTAAAACGAAAAGCGGATCAGAAATCACGATCGAAAATAATCGCGGAAAATCCGAGAAAAAGAAAAGCCGACGAACAGCCTAACGAACGAACGTTCGCTGTCTGCGGCTAAACGGTGAAAACCATTCGTTAAAACGAATGTCCGGACGAACGTCCGCTAAATAACTAAACCGAAAAAAACCGATCTGAAAAATAAAAAACGGAATCTAGGGTTTTCAAGAAAAAAACCGATCGGTTTTCTCGCAAAAACCGAGGCGGCTACCTCGAGTCCGGCAAGGTCCGGCGAGACAATGGCGGCGGCGGGGCGGCTGCAGTGCGGCGGGTCGGCGGCGACGGGTGGCGTCGCGGCTCGGCGGCACGACGACGGGGCGGCGGGGCGGCTCGGTGGCGTGGGCGGCGCGGCGGCGGAGCTGGCGGTGCGGCGGCTCGGTGCGGCTAGGGTTTGGGCGTGCGCGCGGGTGGGCTTCGGCGGCGGGGCGGCTCGGCGCAGCTAGGGTTTGGGCGCGAGCGCGGGTGCGCTTCGGCGGCTGGTGGGCTTCGGCGGCGGGGCTGGCACGGCTTATAAAGCCCCCCCGAGCGGAGTCCCACTCGGGTACGGCCCGGAGTCGGTTGACTTTTTTAAAAAAATAATTCCCACGTGCAGAAAAAGAAAGAAAAGAATTACTAAACGGACTCCAAAAATCCCGAATTAAATTTTCCCCGTCCTCTAAAAATATGCCGGACAAGGTGAACATTTATTTGGGCCTAAAATGCATATTTTTTCCTAATTCAAATAAAATAGCGATAAAACTCTGAATAAAAAAATCTTATTTGACTTTAATATTAAATCTCCAATATTTCTTTATTTTGAGGAAGTCATTTTATCCTCTCTCTTTTTATTTTTATAAAAGAAATATTCGAAGATAAACTAATTAAAATCAAACGATCCTCTTTTCAAAATTCGAGAAAACTCGAATATGAAAATAAGGAAATCCCCAACTCTCTCCGTGGGTCATTGAGTTGCGTAGAGTTTCTAGGATCAAACCAAAATGCAATAAAATATGATATGCAATGATGATCTAATGTATAACATTTCCAAATTGAAATTTTGGGATGTTACATGTCATCATTAGGAGGATTGTCTTCGGGATGAGCATTGTCTTCAGGTTGACTAGGTGCAGAAATGATAAGTTCCTCTTCAGCCCGAGCTTCAGATGGTATGATTTCTCCAGTTCCCACAAGATTGATGGATTCACTAGGTGGAATTTCATCGAGCACATTTGGCAGGTGCTCTCTTTGCGAGCCGATAGTTTCATCGAACCGCACATCCATAGTTTGAACCACTTTATAGTGAAAGAGGTTGAAGACTCTGTAGGAGTGTGAATCCCTTCCGTAACCAAGCATAAAACCTTCATGTGCTTTCGGTGCAAATTTTGAAATGTGATGTGGATCCTTGATCCAGCACCTAGCACCAACTACTCTGAAGTAACTGACATTTGGCTTCAGAAGCTTGTGAAGATAAACACGGTAGATCACATGGCATGCAGTATCAATAGCTTCAGGCCAAAACTTTCTTGGAGTCTTGTATTCATCAAGCATCGTCCTAGCCATCTCAATGAGTGTTCTGTTCTTGCGTTCCATGATGCCATTCTGTTGCGGCATGTATGGCGCTGAGAACTCATGAGTGATACCCAAGGTATCAAGATAAGTGTCGAGGCCGGTGTTCTTGAATTCTGTGCCATTGTCACTTCTGATGTGCTTGATCTTCACGCCATAGTTGTTCATGGCACGGTTGGCGAAGCGTCTGAAGACATCCTGCACTTCAGTCTTGTAGGGGATTATGTGCACCCATGTATATCTTGAATAATCATCAAGAATGACGAAGCCATAGAGACAAGCAGTAGTAGTGAGAGTAGAGTAGTGAGTAGTGCCGAATAGATCCATGTGTAGAAGTTCGAAGGGTTGAGTTGTTGTCATGATTGTCTTCGAGGGATGCTTGGACCTCATCATCTTTCCAGCTTCGCAGGCACCACATAAGTGATCCTTCTTGAACTTGACGCCTTCGATGCCTATGACATGCTTCTTCTTTGGGAGAGTATGAAAGTTCCTCATGCCAGCATGCCCTAGCCTCCGATGCCAGAGCTAGCACTCTGAAGCTTTTGCAAGAATACATACGATAAGCTGTGGTCCTTCTGAGAAATCTACCATGTACAAATCATCTTTCTGATACCCTTCAAAGACTAGAGACTTGTCAAATTCCATGAGAACAAGGCAATGATATTTTCCAAATATCACAATCATGTTCAAGTCACAAAGCATTGAGACAGACATTAAGTTGAAACCAAGGGATTCAACAATCATCACTTTATCCATGTGCTGATCCTTTGAGATTGCAACTCTACCTAGACCCAATACCTTGCTTTTACCAGTGTCAGCAAATGTGATGTGACTCTTGTCAGATGGACGTAAGGTTGAGTCCATGAGAAGACTTCGTTCACCAGTCATGTGGTTACTGCATCCACTATCAATAATCCATTCTGAAGTAGCTGGTGTCATACCCTATAGTGCAGTTAGGGGGATAGGCTTCACGAAGAGTATTGTGAAGCATAAACATTTGACGAGCAAGTGGATTATGAAAGCTTAGATCGAGGTTAGGACTGATAGGATGAGTAGCAAACAACTCAGGAACGAAATACATAATAAGATCATTTGGGCATTCAATCTTGCGCCCCACAAGATGTTTTAGGTCCCCAGCAATAGCATCGGATGCCTTTGATTACCGGCTGGAGACCTTTCCCTGCAAAAGAGAGTTAAGTCTTCTTAACCACCCACATTTTCAGGGGTGGCTTCGAAGCAATGAGTCTAAGTGCAGCATCTGAGAACTTTGGCTTTGGAGCCCTAGAAAATAGTCTTGCAGGAGGTGAATAATACTCATAAGAATAAGCAGAGTAGTTCTTGGTTTTATGAACATGGCGGTTTGAAACACGCTCATATTCATAGTCCTGAGTATAGTTTCCCTGCAAAACATCAGTGTTTGGGTGACTCAGGTGAGTCCTGTGTCTATATGAAGCCTTTGGACCATATGAAGCCTTTGGTCTGGGGTTTGTCTTCTTCCCTTGTGGTGTCATGACGACATTCACTGGAAGATTCTCCAGACACCTTTTGGGCACCCAGATTTTCTTCATAGCTGGCCCGTTCCTGTAGTTGGTACCAATATACCTGGCAAACACTTCACCATTCTGATTCTTAAACAGTTTATAGTTTGCATAAAAGGATTCATCAATGATAATAGGGTTAGCACAAGTGAAGCCAGATAGGGTGGATGGATCCACTGAAGGTTCCTTTGCAGCAACCCATGTAGTTTTGGGGTACTACTCAGGCTTCCAGTAAGATCCATCAACATTCATTTTCCTTTCGAACCCAACACCCTCTTTCCTAGGGTTTCGGTTCAGAATCTGCCCTTTGAGACTTTTGTACATCCCTGTTTCAAGCAATGTCTTCAACCTAGCATTTTCATCAGCAATAGCAGTGGTATCCTCAGCAGAGGGGTTAGTTACCACACCAACAGTTGAAGATATTGCAACAGTAGCAGTAGTAGAACACTCAGCAACAGAAGTAGCGTTATCACGCACAAGGAATTTTAGACATGGTGGTTCAAATCCTTCCTGAGCGGGACTGTTCTGTTGAGCATGAAGTGACTCGTTTTCCTTTTGAAGATCATCATGAACTACTCTCAATTTCTCAAGTTCCTACATCCGTTGAAGATAATCATAGGAAAGCTTTTCATGAGTTGTTGAGAGTGTTTCATGACGACTTTTGAGTTCCTCATACTTAATATGAAGATTTTTTTATGTCTTCAATTAAGGACTGAGATCGGATCATTTCCGCGTCCAACAGGTCATCGCTTTTGTCTAACAGTTTTTGAATATGTTCCATAGCTTTCTGTTGTTCAGTTGAAATTTTAGCAAGTGTTTTGTAGCTGGGTTTGGATTCACAATCAGAGTCACCTTCACTTTATGTTTGAAAGTAAGCATCGCGTGAGTTTACCTTGGCACCATGTGCCATGAAGCAGTAGGTGGGAGCAAAGTCGTCCTTGTCATTAGCATTAGCGTAGGTGACGGAGCCATTGTCTTCAGTGTTGAAGATGGACTTGGCAACGTAGGCTGTAGCCAGACTTGCAACGCCAGAGTCGGACTCCTCCTCAGACTCCACCTCCACCTCCTCAGAAGCAGACTCCTCCTCTGTCGGCTTCCTGGGAACGGGGGTCCCCAGACTTGCCTGCCTGCGGCCCACTGCGTGGCTAAGCCAGCAGGTCGTACGGCCCATCTTCATCAACAAGGCATCCAAGACCCTCGCGAGGGGCCAAGTCTCGTGAGGCGGACAACACGAGACCTCCTCTGGAGCGGCCTAGTCAGGCAGGCTCACGAGGAGCGGAGATATCAAGGCGAGGTGAACCGTGAGCCATGACGATCGACACCAGGCTGGCGCCAGCGGGCGCCAGCGCGCATAGCATCCTTGTTTCCTCTTTGGTGCTAAGGAGACATGTGCAGGCGAGGAGTACCGAGGCATCAGGCAAATGTTGCCGTATCGGTGCAACAAGACCAGGACCATAAGGACGGCAAGATGGAGGTCATCGTGGAGCCCAAGACGGCGTCACCACCAGAGCCTTTGGCAGGTGATACGTCTTCAACGTATCTATAATTTTTGATTGCTCCATGCGATATTATCTACTGTTTTAGGCAATATTGGGCTTTGTTATACACTTTTATATCATTTTTGGGACTAACCTATGAACCGGAGGCCCAGCCCAGATTTCCTGTTTTATGCCTATTTCAATGTTTTGAAGAAAAGGAATATCAGACGGACTCGAAACGGAACGAAATCAACTGGAGAAGTTATTTTGGAAGGAAACACACCTGATGGACTTGGACCCCACGTCAGAAGATACGGGAGCTGCCCACAAGGGTGGGGGCGCGCCCACCCCCCTAGGGCGCGCCCCCTGCCTCGTGGGGCCCCCGTGGCTCCCCTGACGTGCTTCTTCTGCCTATATAACTCCATATACCCTAAACCTTCCATAACGGAGATTAGATCGGGAGTTCCGCCACCAGAAGCCTCTGTAGCCACCAAAAACCAATCTAGACCCGTTCCGGCACCCTGCCGGAGGGGGCAATCCTTCTCCGGTGGCCATCTTCATCATCCTGGTGCTCTCCATGACGAGGAGGGAGTAGTTCTCCCTCGGGGCTGAGGGTACGTACCAGTAGCTATGTGTTTGATCTCTCTCTCTCTCTCGTGTTCTTGATTTGGCACGATCTTGATGTATCGCGAGCTTTGCTATTATATTTGGATCCTATGATGTTTCTTCCCCCCTCTACTCTCTTGTAATGAATTGAGCTTCCCCTTTGAAGTAATCTTATCGGATTGAGTCTTTAAAGATTTGAGAACACTTGATGTATGTCTTGTCGTGGATATCTGTGGTGACAATGGGATATCACGTGATTCACTTGATGTATGTTTTGGTGACCAACTTGCGGGTTCCGCCCATGAACCTATGCATAGGGGTTGGCACACGTTTTCGTCGTGATTCTCCGGTAGCAACTTTGGGGCACTCTTTGAGGTCCTTTGTGTTGGTTGAATAGATAAATCTGAGATTGTGTGATGCATATCGTATAATCATACCCACGGATACTTGAGGTGACATTGGAGTATCTAGGTGACATTAGGGTTTTGGTTGATTTGTGTCTTAAGGTGTTATTCTAGTACGAACTTTAGGGCTGTTTGTGACACTTATAGGAATAGCCCAATGGATTAATTGGAAAGAATAACTTTGAGGTGGTTTCGTACCCTACCATAATCTCTTCGTTCGTTCTCCGCTATTAGTGACTTTGGAGTGACTCTTTGTTGCATGTTGAGGGATAGTTATGTGATCCAATTATGTTGGTATTGTTGAGGGAACTTACACTAGCGAAAGTATGAACCCTAGGCCTTGTTTCCTAGCATTGCAATACCGTTTACGCTCACTTTTATCATTTGTTACCTTGCTGTTTTTATATTTTCAGATTACAAATACCTTTATCTACTATCCATATACCACTTGTATCACCATCTCTTCGCCGAACTAGTGCACCTATACAATTTACCATTGTATTGGGTGTGTTGGGGACACAAGAGACTCTTTGTTATTTGGTTGCAGGGTTGCTTGAGAGAGACCATCTTCATCCTACGCCTCCTACGGATTGATAAACCTTAGGTCATCCACTTGAGGGAAATTTGCTACTGTCCTACAAACCTCTGCACTTGGAGGCCCAACAACGTCTACAAGAAGAAGGTTGTGGAGTAGACATCAAGCTCTTTTCTGGCGCCGTTGCCAGGGAGGTTAGCGCTTGAAGGTATATATTTAGATCTTGCAATCGAGTTTTTTAGTTTCTTGTTTCATCACTAATTTAGTTTATAAAATAAAACTACAAAAAAATGGAATTGAGTTTGTCTCATACGCTTCACCTTTTTAATATCTTTCGTAAGTATGATGGAAAGGATACTTGTGCTCAAGTGCTAGAAGAAGAAATCTATAAAATGTTTGGCACTAAATATTTGAATGATGAGCATGATTGCAATGTTGTTAGTATGAATTCCTTGAATATCCATGATGCTAATGATATGCAAAGCCACAAGCTTGGGGAAGCTATGTTTGATGAAGATGATATTTTTTGTCCCCCAAGTTTTGATGAGCAAATTTATTATGATGAAAGCATGCCTTCTATCTATGATGATTATTGTGATGACACTTATGCTTTAAATAATAATGATAACCATGAAACTTGTCATCTTGATCTTAATTTTCAATCCCATGATAGTTATTTCGTTGAGTTTGCTCCCACTATTATTCACGAGAAGAAATTTTCTTGTGTGGAGAGTAGTAAATTTTCTATGCTTGTAGATCATGAAAGGAATGCTTTAGGTGCTGGTTATATTGTTGAATTCATTCATGATGCTACTGAAAATTATTATGAGGGAGGAACATATGCTTTTAGGAATTGCAATAATATCAAGTTTCCTCTCTATGTGCTTAAAGTTTCAAAGTTATGCTTGTTTTACCTTCCTATGCTAGTTGATTATTGTTCCCATAAGTTGTTTGCTCACAAAATCCCTATGCATAGGAAGTGGGTTAGACTTAAATGTGCTAGTCATATTTTTCATGATGCTCTCTTTATGTTTCAATTCTTATCTTTTATGTGAGCATCATTGAAATCATCATGCCTAGCTAGGGGCATTAAACGATAGCGCTTGTTCGGAGGCAACCCAATTTTATTTTTATTTTTTTTGTTCCTTGATTTTCGTTCCTGTTTAGTAATAAATATTTCATCTAGCCTCTTCTTAGATGTGGTTTTATGCTTTTAATTAGTGTTTGTGCCAAGTAGAACCTTTGGGAAGACTTGGGGAAAGTCTTTGCGATCATGCTGTAAAAAACAGAAACTTTAGCGCTCACGAGAATTGCTGCCATTTTTAATTGGAGAGTGATATTTAGTTAATTCTTTTTGAATATGATTAATAGATAAATTCCTCAGGTCCAGCAATTTATTTGAGAATTTTATGTGTTCCAGAAGTATACGTTTGATCCAGATTATTACAGACTGTTCTGTTTTTGACAGATTCTGTTTTTCATGTGTTGTTTACTTATTTTGATGAACCTATGGCTAGTAAAATAGTTTATACACCATGGAGAAGTTGGAATACATTAGGTTTAACACCAATATAAATAAAGAATGAGTTCATTACAGTACCTTGAAGTGGTGATTTATTTTCTTATACTAACGGAGCTTACGAGTTTTCTGTTAAGTTTTGTGTTGTGAAGTTTCAAGTTTTGGGTAAGGATTCGATGGACTATGGAATAAGGAGTGGCAAGAGCCTAAGCTTGGGGATTCCCGAGGCAACCCAAGGTAATATTCAAGGACAACCAAGAGCCTAAGCTTGGGGATGCCCCGGAAGGCATCCCCTCTTTCGTCTTCGTTCATCGGTAACTTTACTTGGAGCTATATTTTTATTCGCCACATGATATGTGTTTTGCTTGGAGCGTCAATTTATTTTGTTAGGATTTGATTGCTGTTATTTAGAACAATGTTTTTCATCTTTTATTTCAATAAAAGTGGCATTGATTGCCTCCACTATGCCTATGTTACAAGTATACATGTTGCTGTTTGAAAACAGAAAGTTTATCGCTGTTGCAATAATTCCCTAGAAAAGTCATAATGTGATAAAATGTTGAAACCTTTTGAATATTAAGCTCTGATAAATTTACTACAGTGGGAATTTTATTTCATAATTTTTGGAGCTAGGGAAGTATTGATGTTGCAGCATTCTTTACAGACTATCCTGTTTAGGCATATTGCTGTTATGTTTGCATTGTTTGCATATGTTTGTTTCTTTAATGATTCTATTTGAGGATAGGACTATTAAATATGCAGAGGCATTTAGTATGCAACATTGAATAATAATTTTAGTGATTTGCTACAGTAGAGTATGATAAGGTTTTTGCAATGGTTTATACTAACTTATCTCACGAGTCCTTGTTGAGTTTTGTGTGGATGAAGCTTTTGAGATTTAGGGAGACCGTGATATGAGAGGAATTAAGGAGACACAAAAAGCTCAAGCTTGGGGATGCCCAAGGCACCCCAAGATAATACTTCAAGAAGTCTCAAGCGTCTAAGTTTGGGGATGCCCCGGTTGGCATCCCACCTTTCTTCTTCAACAACTATCGGTTAGTATCGGTTGATCCTAAGTTTTTGCTTCGTCACATGATGTTTTATATTCTTAGATGTCATTTTATTCTGCTTTGCTTGCTGTTTGAATAAAATACCAAGATCTGAAATTATTAAATGTTAGAGAGTCTTCACATAGTTGCATAATTATTCGACTACTCATTGATCTTCACTTATATCTTTCGGAGTAGTTTGTCATTTGCTCTAGTGCTTCACTTATACCTTTTAGAGCATGGTGGTAGTTTTATTTTGAAGAAATATATGAACTCTCATGCTTCACTTAGAATATTTTGAGAGTCTTAAATAGCATGGTAATTTGCTTAAAATCCTAATATGCTAGGTATTCAAGAATAATAAAATTCTCTTATGAGTGTGTTGAATACTATGAGAAGTTTGATACTTGATAATTGTTTTGAGATATGGAGATGGTGATATTAGAGTCATGCTAGTTGAGTGGTTATGAATTTGAGAAATACTTTTGTTGAAGTTTGTGATTCCCGTAGCATGCATGTATGGTGAACCGTTATGTGATGAAGTCGGAGCATCATTTATTTATTGATTGCCTTCCTTATGAGTGGCGATCGGGGACGAGCGATGGTCTTTTCCTACCAATCTATCCCCCTAGGAGCATGCGCGTAGTACTTTGTTTCGATAACTAATGGATTTTTTCAATAAGTATGTGAGTTCTTTATGACTAATGTTGAGTCCATGTATTATACGCACTCTCACCCTTCCACAATTGCTAGCCTCTCTAGTACCGCGCAACTTTCGCCGGTACCATAAACCCGCCATATACCTTCCTCAAAACAGCCACCATACCTACCTATTATGGCATTTCCATAGCCATTTTGAGATATATTGCCATGCAACTTTCCACCGTTCCGGTTATTATGACACACTCCATCATTGTCATATTGCTTAGCATGATCATGTAGTTGACATTGTATTTTTGGCAAAGCCACCGTTCATAATTATTTCATACTTGTCACTCTTGATTCATTGCATATCCCGGTACACCGCCGGAGGCATTCATATAGAGTCATCTTTGTTCTAGTATCGAGTTGTATCATCGAGTTGTAAATAAATAGAAGTGTGATGATCATCATTCAATAGAGCATTGTCCCCCCCCCCCCAAAAAAAGAAAGGCCAAATAAAAAATAAAGAAATAAAAGGGACAATGCTACTATCCTTTTTCGACACTTGTGCTTCAAAGTAGCACCATGATCTTCATGATAGAGAGTCTCCTATGTTGTCACTTTCATATACTAGTGGGAATCTTTCATTATAGAATTTAGCTTGTATATTCCAATGATGGGCTTTATCAAAATGCCCTAGGTCTTCGTGAGCAAGCGAGTTGGATGCACACCCACTAGTTTCTTTTGTTGAGCTTTCATACATTTATAGCTCTAGTGCATCTGTTGCATGGCAATCCCTACTCACTCACATTGATATCTATTGATGGGCATCTCCATAGCCCGTTGATACGCCTAGTCGATGTGAGACTATCTTCTCCCTTTTTGTCTTCTCCACAACCACCATTCTATTCCACCTATAGTGCTATATCCATGGCTCACGCTCATGTATTGCGTGAAGATTGAAAAAGTTTGAGAACATCAAAAGTATGAAACGACTATATGATTTTGTAGGGATAGCTTTCTTTGGCCATGTTATTTTGAGAAAACATAATTGCTTAGTTAGTATGCTTGAAGTATTATTGTTTTTATGTCAATATTAAACTTTTGTCTTGAATCTTATGGATATAAATATTCATGCCACAATTAATAATAATTACATTGAAATTATGCCAAGTAGCACTCCGCATCAAAAATTCTCTTTTTATCATTTACCTACTCGAGGACGAGCAGGAATTAAGCTTGGGGATGCTTGATACGTCTCCAACGTATCTATAATTTTTGATTGCTCCATGCTATATTATCTACTGTTTTAGCCAATATTGGGCTTTATTATACACTTTTATATCATTTTTGGGACTAACCTATTAACCGGAGGCCTAGCCCAAATTTCCTGTTTTATGCCTATTTCAATGTTTTGAAGAAAAGGAATATCAGACGGAGTCGAAACAGAACGAAATCAACTAGAGAAGTTATTTTTGGAAGGAAACACACCTTATGGACTTGGACCCCATGTCAGAAGATACAAGAGCTGTCCACAAGGGTGGGGGGGCGCCCCCTGCCTCATGGGGCCCCCGTGGCTCCCCTGACGTGCTTCTTCTGCCTATATAACTCCATATACCCTAAAACTTCCAGAACGGAGATTAGATCGGGAGTTCCGCTGCCAGAAGCCTCCGTAGCCACCAAAAACCAATCTAGACCCATTCCGGGACCCCGCCGGAGGGGGCAATCCTTCTCCGGTGGCCATCTTCATCATCCCGGTGCTCTCCATGACGAGGAGGGAGTAGTTCTCCCTCGGGGCTGAGGGTATGTACCAGTAGCTATGTGTTTGATCTTTCTCTCTCTCTCTCGTGTTCTTGATTTGGCACGATCTTGATGTATCGCGAGCTTTGCTATTATATTTGGATCCTATGATGTTTCTTCCCCCCTCTACTCTTTTGTAATGAATTGAGTTTCCCCTTTGAAGTAATCTTATCGGATTGAGTCTTCAAAGATTTGAGAACACTTGATGTATGTCTTGCCGTGGATATCTGTGGTGACAATGGGATATCACGTGATTCACTTGATGTATGTTTTGGTCACCAACTTGCGGGTTCCGCCCATGAACCTATGCATAGGGGTTGGCACACGTTTTCGTTGTAATTATCCGGTAGGAACTTTGGGGCACTCTTTGAGGTCCTTTGTGTTGGTTGAATAGATGAATCTGAGATTGTGTGATGCATATCGTGTAATCATACCCACGGATACTTGAGGTGACATTGGAGTATCTAGGTGACATTAGGGTTTTGGTTGATTTGTGTCTTAAGGTGTTATTCTAGTACGAACTCTAGGGCTGTTTGTGACACTTATAGGAATAGCCCAACGGATTGATTGGAAAGAATAACTTTGAGGTGGTTTCGTACCCTACCATAATATCTTCGTTCATTCTCCACTATTAGTGACTTTGGAGTGACTCTTTGTTGCATGTTGAGGGATAGTTATGTGATCCAATTATGTTGGTATTGTTGAGGGAACTTACACTAGCGAAAGTATGAACCCTAGGCCTTGTTTCCTAGCATTGCAATACCGTTTACGCTCACTTTTATCATTTGTTACCTTGCTGTTTTTATATTTTCAGATTACAAATACCTTTATCTACTATCCATATACCACTTGTATCACCATCTCTTCGCCGAACTAGTGCACCTATACAATTTACCATTGTATTGGGTGTGTTGGGGACACAAGAGACTCTTTGTTATTTGGTTGCAGGGTTGCTTGAGAGAGACCATCTTCATCCTACGCCTCCTACGGATTGATAAACCTTAGGTCATCCACTTGAGGGAAATTTGCTACTGTCCTACAAACCTCTGCACTTGGAGGCCCAACAACGTCTACAAGAAGAAGGTTGTGTAGTAGACATCAGCAGGCGGAGACCACTTTTGTCAGCATGGCTTGTACTAGCTGCCCCCCTTCAAATTAGCCCGCCCTTGTTGGCTCCCTTCCCGCTCAATATTTGGGAAGAGGACCAGGGCCTCTATAAGTAAGACTAGCCACCACCATAGGCGGGGGGACATCTTAGATCACTCTCATCTACACAAGTTAGCCAAGCACAAGAACACCTCAACCTGAGGAGGTTGTTCTTCCCATTGTATTGTTCATCATCAGCCCGAGAGGCAATCCACCACCACCACACTGGAGTAGGGTATTACACCACAACGGTGGCCCGAACCAGTATAAATCTTGTGTCTTTCTGTGTTGCGAGTTCGTCCGCTAGATCTTAGCGAGCTAGTGCGTAGATCGGTGGGAGGAAAATACTTTGTGTGCACCCCAGTGTTCGAACCTTTAGGGTTTGCCGGAACCCCACATCCGACATTTGGCGCGCCAGGTAGGGGTGCGCCATAGCTTCCCCTCTGTCGATCTGCGCTCCGTCACCACCATGCTTCGCCCACATGGCAGGCGCCCTGCCGCCGACTCCCACGGTCTGCGTTGACAACGGAGCCAGGGGCTCCGAGCCCTGGCCCCCGCCCTGCGGCGGGTGCAGTGGCCAACTGGCTTCCCATGGCCCTCGCCGGTGAGCCACGCGCCTGGCTGCTCAACCTCCCCGGATCCACGGTGGCATCTTGGGAGGAGCTCCGCGACCTCTTCACTGCTCACTACGCGGTGCCGACACGCCATGCAGTCACGGCCCTGCTGGGCGGCTCTCAAGCACCGCCGTCAGAATGCCACACCAAGCCGTTCCTCCGTCAGATAGGGGCCACCTCCAGGCGCCCGGGGCTCCACCGGGCTGGGCTGCGCCAGAGGCCGACCTTACCTTTGGCCCAGAAGACCACCCTGACTCCATCACTGGCTCCGAAATTCTCCTGATGCTTTGCACGCCCACCATCTGCAACGTGGCCGTCACCAAGACCCTCATCGACGGTGGTGTTGGCCTCAACTTGCTCTCCGTGGAAGCCTTCGGCCTTCTCAACGTGCCACTCGAGCGGCTCGGCCTCGTAAGCCCTTCTCGGGAGTGGGTGGTGGAGCTGCCCACTCCCTGGGACAGATCCGCCTCCTTGTCACCTTCGGTACACGTGACAACTACCGCACCGAACTAGTGGACTTCGACATCGCTTGCATTGGTCTCCCGTACAACGCCATCCTTGGGTACCCGGCTCTCGCTCAGTTCATGGTGGCGACTCACCCGGCTTATAACCTCATGAAGATGCCAGGGAGCAAGGGCGTCCTTACCATCAAGGGGGACACTAAGGAGGCCGTGATGGCGCTCAGGCTCACCTTCAAGACCGCGGCGGCAGCACAACCCGCCGATGCCGGTGCCCTTGCGGCCAGGGAGGCCACGCCCACCAAGAAGCAGTTGTTCACCGAGGACAAGGCGGAAACCAAGCAAGTATCGGTCAGCGAGGACGGGTCTTCAGGAGCCACCTTTACCATAGGAGCCGGCCTTGACCCGGAACAAGAAGAAGCCCTGGTGAGGTTCTTGCGCGCGAACAAGGAGATATTCGCATGGGAGCCCAATCAGCTGGGAGGGGTCCCGAGGGAGGTGATCCAGCATCATCTAAGGGTATGCCCCAACATCTGCCCCGTGAAGCAGCGAGCGAGGCGGCAGTCCATAGAGAAGCATGCCTTCATCGTCCAAGAGACACGCAAGCTGGAAGCGGCAGGTGCCATCCGAGGTCCGATACCCTGAATGGCTGGCGAACCCTGTCGTGGTGCCGAAAAAAGGCGGAAGGAACAGATGTGCGTCGACTTCACCAATCTTAACAAAGCCTGCCCTCAAGACCCATTCCCACTCCCGCGCATCGACCAGATTGTTGACTCCACCGCCGAGTGTGACCTGCTGTGCTTCCTGGACGCGTTCTCGGGGTATTATCAAATCAAGATGGGGGTGGAAGATGTGGAGAAGACGGCCTTCCTGACACCATGTGAGGTGTACTGCTACACCTGCATGCCCTTCGGGCTGCGCAACGCGGGCGCGACCTTTCAGCGGTTGATGCACATCGCTCTGGGGCGGCGGCTCAGGAGGAACGCAGAGGCTTACGTCGATGACATAGTGCTCAAGTCTCGCGAGGCAAGGACATTGATTCAAGACTTGTAGGAGACCTTAGAGAGCCTGCGTCAAGTGAACTTGAGGCTCAACCCGGAGAAGTGTGTGTTCGGTGTCCCCTCCGGCAAGCTGCTGGGATTCCTCGTGTCCCACAGGGGGATCGAGGTGAACCCGGAGAAGGTCAAGGCTATCGAGGACATGAGCTCGCCGCAGACCCTCAAAGAGATGCAGAAGCTAGCAGGGCGGGTGACTGCGTTAGGGTGTTTCATCTCCAAACTGGGAGAGCGTGCCTTACAATTCTTCAAGCTCATGAAGAGGAAGGGCCCGTTCGAGTGGAACCCAGAGGCCGACCGGGCCTTCCAAGACCTCAAGAAATACCTTACTAGCCCCTAGTGATGGTGGCACCACGGCCCCTCGAGCCTTTGGTCCTCTACCTCGCTGCCACCCCGTACTCCGCCAGTGCGGCATTGGTGGCGGTTCGGGAGGAGCGTCAGGCCAAGGGCGCGCCTCGCCAGGCCAAAGCTGAAGTAGCGCGGGGACAGGAAGGCGTAGCAAAGGCATCAGCGGCGGAAGGCCAAGCTCAGCAGGACGGCTTCACAGAAGCTCCTGAGGACAGTCGGGTCTCATGGACCCTTCCACCTCAGGATATGCCCTGATTTCCGTAGGACCCGAGCCTCGACGGCGTGCCATCCCTCGTTGAACACCGGGTGTACTTTGTCAGCACCGTGCTACGGGACGCGAGAGCGCGCTACCCCATGCCCCAGAAGCTCCTGCTCGCACTCCTGGTGGCCTCACGCAAGCTGCGACACTACTTCCAGGGCCACCCCATCAAGGTCGTCTCAGCCTACCCACTAGAAAGGATAGTTAGGAGCCCTAACTTAGCCGGAAGGGTCGCGGTGTGGAATATCAAGCTGCAAGCGTTGCAGCTGGAGTTCAGCACTATCAGGGTCATCAAGGGGGCCGCCCTCGCTAACTTTGTGGCGGAATGGACGGACGCCCCAATAGTTGAGGAAGGAGAAGACTGGTCCACCTCCCCAAGAAGTAGGGCTCCGGACGGGTGGGTCATGTATTTTGATGGCGCCTTCGCACACCAGGGCGCGGGGGCTAGAGCAGTGCTCATATCGCCCACCCAGGACAAGCTCTACTATGCCGTGCAACTCTGCTTTCAGCACAGCGAGAAGGTCTCCAACAATATCACAGAATACGAAGGCCTCATAGCTGGCCTGAAGGCTGCAGTGGCCCTAGGGGTGAAGCGCCTCACTGTCAGAGGCGACTCACAACTCCTCATCAACTTCTCCGACAAGGTGTATGAGCCGAAGGACGAGCATATGGAGGCCTACCTCGCGGAGGTGCGCAAGATGGAGAAATAGTTCTCGGGCCTGGAGCTGCAGCATGTGCCCCAGGGCACCAACAAAGAAGCCGACGACATCGCCAGGAGAGCATCCAAGCGGCAACCACAGGAGCTAGGCGTCTTTGAGGAGCGGCTCTTCAAGCCATTAGCTAGGCCACCCCTTTCAAGCACGACTCAACCTCGGGAGGAGCTCCCCCAGCCTCCGGCCACGGGAGCCCCGACCTGTGGACCAACCTCCAGAGCTCGGCTGCTCTTGGCGCTCGAGCCCCAGGAGGAATGCTGGACCAAGGAATTCAAGGAGTACTTAACGCACGGGACATTGCCGGAGAAGGAAGAGGAGGCGGAGCGCGTGGCCCGGCAAGCCACGACAAGTTGTATCCAAGACGACGAGTTATATAGGAAACGACCGAACGATGTCACACTGTGCTGCATATCCAGCGACCAAAGGAAGGGAGTTGTTGATTGACATACACGGTGGGGACTGCGGACACCACTCGTCGTCATGGACCCTCGTAGGCAAGGTGTTCCGCAGTGGATTCTACTAGCCTACAGCACTCAACGACGCAGCCGAGTTGGTGAAGTCTTGCGAAGCTTTGCCAATTTCATGCCAAGCAAATCCATCAACCTGCTCAAGGCCTTCAAACTATCCCGCTCACATGGCCGTTCGCGGTCTGGGGGCTGGATATCCTAGGCCCGTTCCCTCGGCGCCAGGGGGCTACCGTTACCTCTACGTCATCATCGACAAGTTCACCAAGTGGCAGAAGTGGAAGCCGTCCGCACCATCCTAGCTGGCTCCGCTGTCAAGTTCATCAAGGGCCTCGTGAGCCGCTTTGGGGTCCCCAACCACATCATCACAGACAACGGTTCGCAGTTTACTAGCAACCTCTTCAAAACCTACTGTGCTAACCTTGGAACACAGATCTGCTACGCTTCGGTGGCCCACCCCAGGAGCAATGGTCAGGCCGAACGTGCTAACGCGGAGGTCCTGAGGGGACTCAAGACCAGGAGCTTCAAGAAGAAGCTGGAGGCCTGCGGCAGGGGCTGGCATGATGAGCTCCAGTCCGTACTGTGGTCCATCCGGACCACCGCCACCAAGCCAACAGGAGAGACTCCATTCTTCCTCGTCTACAGAGCTAAAGTGGTCCTCCCTCATGAGGTCAAGCATCGCTCCGCACGGGTCCTGGCGTTCGACGAAACACAGCAGGACGCCACACGGGGGATGGACCTCGTGTTGCGATACCACTGCCGCAACATCCGCTCCAGGACACTCGAGACGGGTGACCTAGTCCTGAGGCGGGTCCTCTCCAGGGAAGGGTTGCATAAGCTTTCACCAATGTGGGAGGGCCCGTTCAAGGTCGTCCACATCTCCAGGTCTGGCGCCGTGCGCCTGGAGACACAAGACGGAGTACCAGTCCAGAACACCTGGAACATCCAGCACCTCCGGAAGTTTTACCCATGAAGCAAGGCCCAGAGCCTGTGAAGCAAGGCCCGGTGTCTATGAAGAATCGCCACCCGTGACACTCTCACGTAATAATGAGTTGGGGTTGTACATGCCCCGGAGTCTCAGGAGTGCCGGCTTCAGGCCCTGGGGCTCCCGCCCACGCCTAGTGGCAGCACTTAGCTCCGCGTTGGTGAGAAGACTTGGAGACTAGATTAGGTGCTGGACGCGGCTTTTCATTTGCTTTCCGTATTTGGCTCCCTTTTCCTTAATCGAAATTTTCTTTTGGCATTCCTTGCTGATTTGACCCCCTCGCCTCTCGCTGCATTTTTCCGGCTCGGGTTAGCTCGCGTTCTCTCTCTCGCACGCCTCGCGAGGGGGCTGGGCAGGTGCCCTCGCAAGCATTTTCTCCCTTCTCTGCCTTCTCGTGAGCCACCCTCGTTCGAGCCCAAAGCTAGCGTGCCTCTCCTAGTCTGTGCCCCTCGGGTACCGTGATACAAGGCGCCAGGTCAGGTCCAGGGCGAATGGCAAATCTTTTAACGCACTTCCTAACGAGCCTTTGCGGCTCCCGAGCAAATGCAGGCCACCAAGGCAAGAAAGACGCGAGGAAATGGGCGCCTCGTGAGGAGGGGGGCGTCTCGGATACACCAGATTAAGTTATCTTTGCACGAAATAACGACACAACACGCATGGTGCCACAACCGAGGAATCATAGTTCGATACACGCCCCCCCTGGGCCCAAACTGGTTACATTCTTGATGCAGGAAAAAGAGTAAAACAAAAGCAGTGTTGCAGCAATCTGCGGAGGCAGACCCCTGGCGGCACCCCAAGCCTAGCCGGATCCTTCTTCGCACTTCGCGGAGACGCGACGACGAGATGACCCACTGCCGCCTCCAAGGTGGGCGCGGTGGCTGGTCGTGGCCACTACTGCTGGAGTTGTCACCGGAGGAAGAGCAGCTGTAGCTGGACAAGCCACAGCCGCCCCCAAGGGCAGGCTCGCCCTCAACCTCGTCGCGACCGTCCCTTAGACCGAGCACCTCCTCACCATCGTTCGCCTCGGGTCAGCACCCGGCGCGACGACCATCTTCCCCGAACACCCTCGCGTAGAGGGTTGATTCGCCGTCATACTTGAAGTGGAGGGCGCACCGACGGCCCAAGCCGCGCGCGCGGGCGAACGTCTGCCAACCGCGGGCCAGGGCTATGTTGCCCGTGGCAAAAGTCGCAACTGCAACCCAAGAGGCCTTGCTGCAGTAACCATCCGCTTGCAGCCAGAGTCCGCCTAGACAAGATGCCGGCAACTCGTTGGCGAAAAAGCGCGGAAGTTGGAGCCAGTTGCCGGCCGGATTCTCCGACCAGACTACAAACTCCAGCGACACTTCCACTGTGTGGAAGCATGGGTGGGGGGCGCGCCACCAAAGCACGCCTCCCCTCGTCAGCTGGATCACCATGGCTGGGACGACCCCCTCCGCGTGCCGTGGCACCGCTCCAACAGTGGGCCGCGACAGGGGACGCGGCGTGCTTGCGCGGACGGCCACGTCCGCGCTTGGGCGCCGTCGAGCCGGGCCCCTCGCGAGGGGCCTTCCCCTTCTCAGCGGCGGAGAACTTCCCTCATGGCGCCATTGGTGGCACAAGGAGCAATGGAGCGAGGAAGAAGACGGGGGCAAGGCAGGAAGAGATGGGCAACGGGGGCTCTGCCCCCCTCCCCATTTATAGCAAGAGAAGGCCAATCGACACCTCCCACGATAGCAGGTAATGATGGTTTTCCTTGCATGTCACAGGGACTCGTCATGTCGTGCAGTTGTCGAGGCAACGTGGGGAAGCGGAGACGCCCACGTCCAATCAACTGCCACGCGTCAACCGCGGTCGCAGGCTTTTGGGGCCAGCTGTGCTCCGTACTTGGCCCTTGGCTTCGCCGTGAGGCCAAGCCCGAGCGCACCTTGGGCCCCGGGGCTACTGTCGGCGTCCTGGGAACGGGGGTCCCCAGACTTGCCTGCCTGCAGCCTGCTGCATGGCTAAGCCAGCAGGCCGTACAGCCCATCTTCATCAACATGGCATCCAAGACCCTCGCGAGGGGCCAAGCCTCGCGAGGCGGATGACACGGGACCTCCTCTGGAGCGGCCTAGTCAGGCAGGCTCACGAGGAGCGGAGATATCAAGGCGAGGCGAACCTCACAAGGCTCTTGTAACGCCCTCGATGCGGCTATATCTCCCACGTGTCGAAGCACGACTTAGAGGCATAACCGCATTGAAAGCAATGTCGCAAGTGAGGTAATCTTCGCAAACAACCCATGTAATACAATAAGGGAAAATAGATACATAGTTGGCTTACAATCGCCACTTCACACAATTAGATGAATAAAGCATTACATCATCCAGATACAATCATGGTCCGGCTATGGAACCAAAATGAAAGAAGACTACCCCAAATGCTACACAGACCCCCGATCGTCCCGACTGGGCTCCACTACTGAACAACTGAAAACGGAGCAACACAAAGGACAAGATCTTCATCGAGCTCCTCCTGAGCTTGGTTGCGTCATCTGCACGGTTCAACGGCACCTGCAAGCTAGTTTTGGAAGTATCTATGAGTCACAGGGACTCAGCAATCTCGCACCCTCGCGATCAAGACTATTTAAGCTTATAGGTAGGGAAAAGGTATGAGGTGGAGCTGCGGCAAGCGACTAGCATATCTGGTGGCTAACATATTCGCAAAAGAGAGCGAGAAGAGAAGGCAAAGCACGGTCGAGAAACTATGATCAAGCAGTGATCCTAGAACAACCTACGTTAAGCATAACTCCAACACTATGTTCACTTCCCGGAACCCGCCGAGAAGAGACCATCACGGTAACACACGCGGTTGATGTGTTTTAATTAAGATCAAGTTCAGGTTTTCTACAACCGGACACTAACAAATTCCCATCTGCCCATAACCGTGGGCACGGCTTTCGAAAGTTCAAATCCCTGCAGGGGTGTCCCAACTTAGCCCATCACAAGCTCTCACGGTCAACGAAGGATATTCCTTCTAGCGGGAAGACCCGATCAGACTCGGAATCCCAGTTACAAGACATCCTCGATAATGGTAAAACAAGTCCAGCAAGACCACCCGCTGTGCCGACAAATCCCGATAGGAGCTGCACATATCTCGTTCTCAGGGCACACCGGATAAGCTAAGCGTACGGGAGCCAACGTAACCCAAGTTGCCAAGGGACGGCCCCGCACGGTGCTCTGGGTTGGACCAACACTTAGAGAAGCACTGGCCCGGGGGTTTAAAATAAAGATGACCCTTGAGCCGGCCGACTCAAGGGAAAGAAAAAGGCTAGGTGGCGAATGGTAAAACCAATGTTGGGCCTTGCTGGAGGAGTTTTATTCAAGGCGAACTGTCAAGGGGTTCCCATTATAACCCAACCGCGTAAGGAACGCAAAATCCGGGAACATAACACCGATATGACGGAAACTAGGGCGGCAAGAGTGGAACAAAACACCAGGCATAAGGCCGAGCCTTCCACCCTTTACCAAGTATATAGATGAATTAATTAAATAAGAGATATTGTGATATCCCAACAAAATATCCATGTTCCAAACATGGAACAAGCTCCAATCTTCACCTGCAACTAACAACGCTATAAGAGGGGCTGAGCAAAGCGGTAACATAGCGAAACAATGGTTTGCTAGGACAAGGTGGGTTAGAGGCTTGGCTTAACAATATGGGAGGCATGATAAGCAAGTGGTAGGTATCGTAGCATAGGCATAGCAAAAGAGCGAGCAACTAGCAAGCAAAGATAGAAGTGATTTCGAGGGTATGGTCATCTTGCCTGAGATCCCGCAAGGAAGAAGAACGAGTCCATGAAGAAGACAAACGGACGTAGTCGAACCGACCCTCACAACTCCGGAACGAAACCGAAGCTAACGCGAGAAGCAACCCGGAAAGAAGCAAACAACATAGTAAACAACCATCACATAACATGGCATGATGCGCAAACAAGTATGATGCATGTCCGGTTTAAATATGCATGGCATGGCAAAGGGTACAAACAAAACTACAAGTTAAGTGGAGCTCTATATGCAACGAGTTGCATATTGACGGAACACCACATCAATTATTTAGTTCTCTCGCGTTTATGTACTCAACAATATTAAATGTTGTTAAGCATGGCAAGAGGTGAGGCATAATTAAACTACCTAACTAGGCAAGTTTAAATGAGGCCGGAACAACAAACAACAAGTCCGGAAACTCCTCATATGCCTTAGTAATTTATTGCAACAACAATTTAAACATTTCAATTGTTGTTATCATGATGCGGATGACATGGACAAGTTTATGCAATTTTTATTAAAGTTGACAAGAGCAATATGAAGCATTTGTCACCGTGGTGGAAAGAAAAAGGGGTGCCACGGCAACGATAACTAAATGGTGCCACGGCAACGTTCCGGTTCTGGTAACTCGATTGAGATACCGATGCAAAGGAGAAGTGTGCGGATGCGTGCAAAAGATGGTGGGGCGCTCCCGGATTCCGGGTGTCCCATGAGTTGGCAACAAGGAAACGAGCGACAAAGGACACGGTGCAAACACGAGCATCTCAAACATCGCAAGCATTCGTTCAGGGACGTCGTCTTGAGGTTATACCTTCGAAGCGTGCAAGCGGGACAGTTCAAGTTCGTAGCGGAAGTAGGCGTTCTCGCGACGGTAGTGGAAGTAGTCGTTCTCGCACGCACTAGGGTCGACGGTAGAGGTTCTCACGATATCGGCGACGGTAGTGGTACATCTTTATCGTTGCACGAGTTTCCGTAGACGTTCATGTCACCGGTGTCGTGGTACTTGGGGTCTTCGGACTTTCCGGTCCCGTTCTTGCGATGGTAGTGGTTCACGTTCGTTTCAGAGAGGTACTTGATGATTCCAACGTCTTCGGGGCGACGGTAGTTGTACATGGTCCACGAGACGTCGATCATTCGGGGTCCGACTTGCGGGTCTTGCCGACATGAAGGGGTACTTGGCGTTCTTAGCGATTCCGAAGATGACGGTAGAGGTACACTTGTTGTAGGGGTACTTGTCGGATCCACGGCGACGGTAGAGGTACTTGGCAAAACACATGTCAACGGTAGTTGTTCTCGTATCTTCATGGAGGTAGTCGTTCGCTCGATGGTCTTATTGGAACATCGTCAATGGTAGAGATCCACCTTGGCATTCCGAAGGGGTACTTGTCGTCGTGGTACTTGGCAAAAAACACGTCGAGGGTACTTGTACGCGCATCATCGTGGAAGTAGTCGTTCGGGCTCCCGTGTGAACTTGCCGGTCATGGTCTCCGCAGCGTAGTTGTGCAAAAGTGTCGTCGGGCTTGGACGAATCCAGAGGCGTGCACGAGCGGTGGTGATCTTGGAGGTATGTGACCGAAGCATGGAGGTGTTCACGGTCAATGAAGGGACGTATGTGCGGGCGGATCTGGCAGGCAGCAGCACTACTCGTCGGTCTCGGTTGAGGCCGAGGCGAAGCAGGGCATGGCGAGCAGACAGTGAGGCAAGGCAGCTCGGGGAGGCCGCGTGCCTCCAGGAGTGATGTAGGGCTCCAGGCGCGCGTGGGAGAAGCCCGGTAGAGGAGCTGACAGAGAGGAACGAAGGAGGCAAGGAGGCGCATCCGCGGCCTTGACTCGGGCAGGAGCGGCAGAATGGAGCAGAGCAGCAGCACTCGTGCTCAGAGGTGGGGTAGCAACTTCGCAGCATAGACGGAAGAAGAGGGCGACACTAGGCAGGGCGTCGGAGTTGGCCTCCAGTGGCAGCTCGGGAGGCCCGGCGCAGCGGAGGGAACAACCACGGCGGACGCTGGTCGTCGGCAGGGTCGCAGAGGACGGTGAGGAGGCGTCGCAGGCCTGCTGATCGGGAGCTCGAGGTGACCGGGTTGGAGAAAGGAGGGAAGGTAGGGAGGACGAGGGGGAGAGGGAAGAGGTAGCGGCGCTGTGGAACAGGGAGGACGACGGCTGCGGGCGCGGGGCCTCGCTCCTCCCCCTGGCGCTGCAAGGAAGAAGAAGGGGATCGAGCGCGATGGCTTTTGGCAGTGGGGAGGGAACGAAACGAGGGAGAGGGAGATGAGTGCGGTGCGCTAGGGTAGATCGGGGAGAGACTGGGCCTTGGAGGCCAGCGCTGGAGTGGGCCTAGGGAGGCCCAAGTGGGCTGCGGCTGGCCTGAGGTGCAGCTGGGCCTAAATGGCCTGTTGGGCACCCTCTCTCCCACTCAAAAGAGAAAAAAATAGAGATAAGGAAGAAAAGAAAGAGAGGATAGGGTACGAAGTTGGACGCGCGGATAGTTTTCCCGGACTCACAAAAATATGTTAGGACCGAGAAAATTAGGAAAGACCAAGATTGAAAGAATAAATTCAAATGTATTTGAATTTAATTCAACTCGTTGAAAGGAGTAGGGATCCGAAGTTTCCAAAAATGTTGAACATCCAGGAAGAGCCTCGATAAAACGATAAAAGAAAATGAGGACAAGTCGGAGACCAAGAATTGAGATAACCAAGACATTGGGATTTATTTGCAAGTGTGTCAACGGTTAATTCCAAAAGAATGGAATATTTAATAATAGCTCCATAATTATTAGGATGATATGTTATATAGAGAAATCACCAGGTGAACTCCCTCGGTTTAAATGGACTGAAAATCCATATGATTTATTTATTTTATTTGAGACGCAAACATTAAAGACATGATGACATGATGCAAAAGCTCATGATGCAAAGATGAATGCAATGAACCAAACAAAATACACGACGAAACTCGGAACCCATGGAAGGCATCTGAAGCTCCGGTCTTAGGGCGTCACAGTTCTCGTGTCATGAGCCATGACGATCGACACCAGGCTGGCGCTAGGCGGGCGCCAGCGCGCGCAGCATCCTTGTTTCCTCTTTGGTGCTAAGGAGACCTGCGCAGGCGAGGAGTACCGAGGCATCAGGCAAAGGTTGCCATATCGGTGCAACAAGACCAGGACCAGAAGGATGACAAGATGGAGGTCATCGTGGAGCCCAAGACGGCGTCACAACCAGAGCCTTTGGTAGTCGAAGACCACTTTTGTCAGCTTGTACTAGTTGTCCCCCTTCAAATTAGCCCGCTGTTGTTGGCTCCCTTCCCGCTCAATATTTGGGAAGAGGACCAGGGCCTCTATAAGTAAGACTAGCCACCACCATAGGCGGGGGGGGACATCTTAGATCACTCTCATCCACACAAGTTAGCCAAGCACAAGAACACCTCAACCTCAGGAGGCTGTTCTTCCCATTGTATTGTTCATCATCAGCCCGAGAGGCAATCCACCACCACCACACTAGAGTAGGGTATTACACCACAACGGTGGCCCGAACCAGTATAAATCTTGTGTCTTTCTGTGTTGCGAGTTCGTCGAGTTCGTCCGCTAGATCTTAGCGAGCTAGTGCGTAGATCGGTGGGAGGAAAATACTTCGCGCGCACCCCAGTGTTCCAACCTTAAGGGTTTGCCAGAACCCCACATCCGACATCCTCTGAATCCATCTCCTTGCCAACAAAAGCACGAGCCTTGCCAGATGAGCTCTTCTTGTGTGATGAAGACTTTGATGAAGACTTGGAAGAAGACTTTGAGGATTTCTTCTTCTTCTTCTTCTTGTCATCGGAATCATATTCCTTGCTCTTCTTCTTCTTGTTGTTTTCATTGTCCCACTTCGGACACTCAGAGATGTAGTGACCAGGTTTATTGCACTTGTGGCATGCTCTCTTCTTGTAGTCATGGGTAGAAGCTTCATCATTTCTTGAGCTGGACCGTGAAGACTTTCTGAAGCCTTTCTTCTTGGTGAATTTCTGGAACTTTCTTCACAAGCATAGCAAGCTCCTTTCCAATGTCTTCAGGATCACCAGAACTGCAGTCAGATTCTTCTTCAGATGAGGAAACAACTTTTGCCTTCAAAGCGCGAGTTCGGCCGTAGTTGGGACCGTAGATATCTCTTTTCTCAGAAAGCTGAAATTCATGTGTGTTGAGCCTCTCAAGTATGTCAGACGGATCGAGTGTCTTGAAATCAGGGCGTTCTTGAATCATCAGGGCTAGGGTGTCAAATGAGCTGTCAAGTGATCTCAAGAGTGTCTTGACAATTTCATGCTTGGTGATCTCAGTAGCGCCGAGAGCATGAAGCTCATTTGTGATGTCAGTGAGGCGATCAAACGTGAGTTGAACATTCTCATTGTCGTTTCTCTTGAAGTGGTTGAAGAGGTTATGAAGGACACTGATCCTTTGATCTCTCTGGGTTGAGACGCCTTCGTTGACCTTGGAGAGCCAGTCCCAGACTAGCTTCGATGTTTCCAGAACACTCACATGTCCATACCGTCCTTTGGTCAGATGACCACAGATGATGTTCTTGGCAGTAGAATCCAGTTGAACGAACTTCTTGACATCAGCAGGGGTGACACCTTCACCACTCTTGGGAACGCCATTCTTGATGACGTACCATAGATCGACATCAATGGCTTCACGATGCATGTGCATCTTATTCTTCTAGTAGGGGTAATCAGTGCCATCGAAGACAGGGCATGCAGCGGAGACTTTGATTATCCCTGCAGTCGACATAGATAAAACTCCAGGTGGTTAAACCAAATCACACAGAACAAGGGAGTACCTTGCTCTGATACCAATCGAAAGTGCTAGTGATCGACTAGAGGGGGGTGAATAAGCGATTTTTATGGAAGTCTTTAAAACATGGATGTTTCGAAGACAAACGATAGAAATGAACCTATTAACATGCAGCGGAAGTTAGACTACACTAGGCAAGCCATAGACAAGTATTCAATGAAGTGAAAGCACGAAGACTATTAGCAGCTAGGCAGTATGGATCAGGATGGAAGATAGTATGAAGTCAATCAGAACAACTAGTCACACAGTGAAGTCAAACAGATAATGCAATCAGGTAATGACTTCACGAAGACAAACTCTAAGTAAAGAGAAGGAAGAGATAGAACCAGTTGCTTGGTGAAGACAAAGGATTTGTTGGACCAGTTCCAGTTGTTGTGACAATTGTACGTCTGGTTAGGGAGGCTGAGATTCGACTCAGAAGACCGTGTCTTCACCTTATTCCCCTTAAGCTAAGGACACACAGTCCTCGCCCAATCACTCAGGTAAGTCTTCAAGGTAGACTTCCAAACCTTCACAGACTTCGTTCACCGGCGATCCACAATGACTCTTGGTTGCTCGGTACGCGACGCCTAACCGGCTGGAGAATTCACAGTCCTCAAGTGTAACAAGTCTTCAGATCACACAGACAGAAAGACTTCAGTGATGCCTAACACTCTTTGGCTCTAGTTGTTTAGGGCTTTGTCCTCGCAAGGATTTCTCTCCTAAAGGCTTCGGAGGTGGGTTGCTCTCAAACGACAAAAGCCATGCACTAACTCTGAGCAGCCACCAATTTATGGTGTAGGGGGTTGGCTATTTATAGCCACTAGGCAACCCGACCTGTTTTGTCTGAAATGACCCTGGGTCACTAAGGAACTGACATGTGTTCCAACGGTCAGATTTCAAACACACGCGGCAGCTTGACTTGGGCTACAAGTAAAGCTGACTTATCCAGCTCTGGATAAGATTTGCTCTCATTGTCTTCGCTCGAAGACTTGGGATTTGGTTGAGCATCACTTTAGTCACTCTGACTTTGTTCACTTGGACCCCACTTAACAGTACGGTGGTTCCTCTGACTCAACGGAGAAGAAAATGAAACTACGAAACAACTATGTCTTCGCGCTCCAAAGTCTTCATGCGATGTCTTCTCATGTCATAGTCTTCAACATGAATATCTTCACATACCACCATTGTCTTCAATGTCTTCACACATTTTTAGGGGTCATCTCTGGTAGGTAAACCGAATCAATGAGGGACTACTACCTGTGTTATCCTGCAATTCTCACAAACACATTAGTCCCTCAACCAGGTTTGTCGTCAATACTCCAAAACCAACTAGGGGTGGCACTAGATGCACTTACAATCTCCCCCTTTTTGGTGATTGATGACAAACTGGTTGAAGTTTTCAACGGGGATAAAAGTATGTGAAATTGTAAAGGATTGAGGTATTGTCTTCGTAAGTAGCAAACAGGCTCCCCCTGAAGATGTGCATATAAGTATTTTGCTTTCGAATGCAAATGCACATGGCAGGTTGTACTTGTGGAGATCCTCTTCAACTTATGAAGACAATTCATCATGCATGTAGAGATATAACGAAGATAATGACATGCATAATGAAAAATGGACGTCTGCAAAATGACTTTGTGCGGAATTTATCGTCGGACATGCGGAATTTATCATCACATCATATAGTTGACAGAAAAGGTAGCAGACAACCATCAAGTTTAAGTGTTACAACTCAAAGAACCAAATGTATCAAAAGCGAGAGTTGTAAGCACTTGGCAAATGTAGCAAAAGTATAGCAACCACCCATATGGACCCGCTTGAAGACTATCAACTCATATGCTTCTCCCCCTTTTGTCAGTAATGACCAAAAAGGTTTGAATACATAGAGCTTTCTACTTGTTCCCATGAGGAGTGGGCGAAGCAGCAGGGTCGTCGTTGAGGTTTGGTGGTGTAGACGAACTTGGTGCGGTGTCAATACGCGCCGAAGTTGGAGGTGGTGAAGTAGCATCATCTTGGTCATCAATGACTCTGGCATTAACAGTTGCAGCTGAGGAGGAATAGCCAGAGTCTTCGAGTGAGGGAGTCCGACGCAAGTGAGCATTCCGGGGAGTGATACGTCCATTTTGCATCATGCTTTTATATTTATTGCATTATGGGCTGTTATTACAAATTTGAAAGTGCGTTATATCGACTAGAGGGGGGTGAATAGGTGATTTTTATGAAAGTCTTCAAAACATGGAAGTTATGAAGACAAACGATAGAAATAAACCTATTTCCCTGCAGCGGAAGGTAGACTACACTAGGCAAGCCATAGTCCAGTATTCAATAGAGTGAAAGCACAATGACTAATAGCAGCAATGTAGTAAGGATCAGGTAGGAAGATATTGTGAAGCCAGACAGAACATACAGTCACTCAGTGATGACAAAAGATAGTGCAAACATACAATGACTTCACAAGGAGTAACAGTAAGTAAAGGGAAGGGAAGATGAAACCAGTGACTCGTCGAAGACAATGATTTGTCGGACCAGTTCCAGTTGCTGTGACAATTGTACATCTGGTTGGGGCGGCTAGGTATTTAAACCTTAGGACACACAGTCCCGGACACCCAGTCCTGAACACGCAGCTCAGGACACCCAGTCCTCACCGTATTCCCCTTGAGCTAAGGTCACACAGACCTCGCCCAATCACTCTGGTAAGTCTTCAAGGTAGACTCCCAAACCTTCACAGACTTCGTTCACCAGCAATCCACAATGTCTCTTGGATGCTCAGAACGCGACGCCTAACCGGCTGGAGGATGCACAGTCCTCAAGTGTAATAAGTCTTCAGATCACACAGACAAGAAGACTTAAGTGATGCCCAATTCTCTTTGGCTCTGGGTGGTTAGGGCTTTATCCTCGCAAGGAATTCTCTCTCAAAGGCTTCGAGGTGGGTTGCTCTCAAACGACAAAAGCCGTACTCTCAATCTAAGCAGCCAACCATTTATGGTTGTAGGGGGTGGGCTATTTATAGCCACTTGGCAACCCAACCTGATTTGTCCGAAATGACCCTGGGTCACTAAGGAACTGACACGTGCTCCAACGGTCAGATTTCAAACTCCCATGGCAACTTTACTTGGGCTGCAAGCAAAGCTAACTTGTGCGACTCTGGACAAGATTCGCTCTCATAGTCTTCACTCGAAGACATAGGTTTTGATTAGGCATCACTTCAGTCATTCTGACTGGTTCTCTTGGACCCCACTTAACAGTATGGTGGTTCCTATGACTCAACACAAAAGAAAAAGAACTACGAAAGATCTAAGTCTTCGAGCTCCATAGGCTTCATGTGATGTCTTCTCTTGCCATAGTCTTCAATGTGAATATCTTCATATACCAACTTTGACTTCAATGTCTTCATACATTTTTAGGGGTCATCTCTGGTAGTAAAACCGAATCAATGAGGGACTTCTACCTGTGTTATCCTGCAATTCTCACAAACACATTAGTCCCTCAACTTGGTTTGTCGTCAATACTCCAAAACCAACTAGGGGTGGCACTAGATGCACTTACAATCTCCCCCTTTTTGGTGATTGATGACAAACTAGTTGAAGTTTTCAACGGGGAATATAATCTATGAAATTGTAAAGGATAAGGAATTGTCTTCATAAGTTGCGAGGGCTCCCCCTGAAGATGTGCATATAAGTAATTTGCTTTTGGAATGCAAATGCACATGGCAGGTTGTACTTGTGGAGATCCACTTCAACTTATGATGACAATCCACTATGCATGTGAAAGTATATGAAGATAATGACATGCATAATGGAAAATGGACGTTTGCAGAATGATCTAAGTGCGGAATTTATCGTCGCACATGCGGAATTTATCTTCGTAAAACAAAGTGGCAGATTAGCAGACGACCATCGAGTTTAAGTGTTACAACTCAAAGAACCAAATGTGGAAAAAAACGAGAGTTGTAAGCACGAAGCAAAATATAAAGCACCCGCCCATATGGACCCGCTTGAAGACTATCAACCTCATATGCTTCTCCCCCTTTTGTCAGTAAGGACCAAAAAGGTTCGAAGACATAGAGCATCTACTCGTTCCCATGAGGAGTAGGTGAAGTAGCAGGGTCGTTGATGGTGTTTGGCGGTGCTGAAGAGTTTGGAGCAGAGTTGAAGCGTGCTGAAGGAGGTGGCGGTGAAGTAGCATCGTCTTCATCCTCGATAACTCTGGCAGTCACTGTTGCAGCATAGGAAGAGAACTCAGAGTCTTCAAGGGATGGAGTTCCTAGCAGCACAACCCTTCGAGGAGGTGTGGAGTCAAACTTGAATCGCTCAGTGAAGCCATCCTCTTGAAGATCATCTTCAGAACACATCATCGTTAGTCCTTTCCATGTGCGGCGATAGGTTTCATGGGCAACGAAAGCATTCTTGGTGGCAAGATTGCGAATGCGATTAACATCCACCAAGAGGCTTTTCATCTGACGCTTCAGCCAGTCATGATGCCTATCCTGTTTCGGATGAAGAGCCACAAGAAGCTCTCGGTCGTTGAGAACACGAGTGCGCTTCTTGGGTCTTGGAGCAGTTGCGCTATCAGTGGCTTCAGTGGAAGCAGGGTGTGGTGCACGTGTAGTGCCAGCCAGAGGATACACCCAAGTGACTGCTTCAACTCCTTCAATGTTCTGAGAGAAACTCTGATGCTCTGCATTCTGAAGACTTAGAGGTGCTTTGGCAGGCTCAGGATAGATGGCTTCAATAGAGAAATCCACATCAGGCAGAAAAATCCAATGATTGCGAGCAGATGGCTGATATGAGATATCGGAGTGAAGTTTGATTAGCCGCATTACCCATGGAGCGTAAAACTTCAAGCCAAACAGATCAGAGCCTGATGCAGCAAGTTGGCGAATGAATAAGTCATGTGCATTGAAGCATTTTCCATGAAGAATATAGAAGACCGAAGTCTTCATTGCACCCTCAAGCTTGGCATTTGGAGAGTGCCCTTTGATGAGCCAGAGAGTTCGCTTGATGATGTGATAGATGGTTTTTGGCAGATACTCAAGGTCTTCAACGAAGAACTCCGTGGGATAAGCAGCATCTTGGGGCAATGGCTTCATCATGCTGAGCATCTGACTCATATTAGGTTCCGGCCTCTTAAAGATGCTCTCAATAGCTTCACTATGCAGCTGACAGCCATGCTCGTAGAGATCCCCAAGAGTGGGTAGGCCAGTGAGCTCAATGATGTCAAAGGCTTTGGCTTCGTGATGCATGTTTCCAGTCATCCACTCTAGGACCCAAGTCTTCGGATCTCTGCTATACCCGCGGATGTGAAGTGTGGCATAGAATTGGAGCAGCAGCTCTTCATTCCAGTGCTCTTGGTCAGTAACGAACGGCAGCAGTCCAACTTCCTTGAAGCAAACCAAAGCTTCTTCTAGACAGGGCAGACCAGCTATAGCTTTAATATCAAGGCGCTTGTGTGGGAAGATGCGACCTTGGTTGTAAAGAATGCATGGGTAATAGCTTCACTGAGGATAGCTCCAGAACCGGTCAGATGATATCCTTTCCCTTGAGTAGGGGTTCCTGGAGCTATCGAAGAATGTGTTGTCTGCTCTGAAGCCATTGATATTGAAGGAGCCAGGTGCTGATGCAGGACCTAGGAACCTTGGCAATCTTGGAATTGGCTTCTGTACCTGAGGCCTGTGCTCAACATGATAGTCGAACTGGGACCGGCAGCAGACTCGGGAACAGAAGTGGCGGGATCAGTGGCTTCGCTGTCTTCTGATGCTTTTGCTGGGGAGGGCTCCACATTAGCTTCATTGGTGGTTGTGGTAGCCTCAAGATTTTCATCCTCCACTTGACGAGCTGGAGGGTCGATCACAAGCACGTTCTCCTTGAGAACTGCTTCTTGGTGGGACAGGGGAGTGGGAACTTGTGGGACTACTTCTTCCGCGGCTGATGCAGCCGGATTGTCTTCAGCAGAGACTTGAGGCCTTGGACCTTTGCGAAGCCTGCCCAACGCGGGCGACGCTTGTGGAGTTTGAGTGGGCTGGGCCTCATAGTCTTCTTCCTCTTGTGGGCGATCCGCCCATGAAGCATCCTGTGCAATTGGCGTCAGTGGACGACCAATGCTGATGAGTTCGATGTTCTCAAGCTGAGGAAGGACTGCACCATCTTCTACATGGTCATGTTGACCAATGTCTTCAGCAGCGATGGGGTCAGCTGCTGGAAAGTCTTCAGCTTCATGAGCCTCTGTGGAAGCAGGCTCATGGATTGTTAGTTGTCGTTCAGCTTCAGGATAGACCATCGAAATAGGTTCAACTATCAAAGGCTCTGTGGGAGCAGCCCAATCTTTCTTGGTCTTCCTCTTCTTCTTGGAGGGGGCAGTTGGAGAGGCTTCAGAGTGTTTCCTCTTCCTGGCTTCAGCCTCAGCAGTCCTTGTCTTCTTGAGCTCTGAAGCGGTTGACCGACTTTTTGGCTTCGAGCCAGTCAGTCTAGTTGGGAAGACAATCGGAACTGCTTCCTGCCTTGGTGCGTCAGGTTCAGCCGTAGCAGGCTTCTTCTTCTTTGCGGCCATCCTGGGGTCGATGCCAGGACGCCCAAGTGCCTTGCGCTTCTCAGCCTCATTGTAGGCTTGCACACATCTGTCAGCCAGAGTCTTCATGCGCTCACGCGAACCCTGAGCTTCTGCATGTTTCTTTACAAAGGCTTCCTTGAGCTTGTGCATCATACTCTTGAAGTTCTTCACTTCCTGCACGTTGAGCTTGGCCATATGCTTCTTGAACTGAGCCTTTTCATAATTAATCTTTTGCTTCAGTTCAACAATGCGCTGGGCAATAGCGAGCTCTGAAGCAATGGCGCCTTGGAAGGCGACACTGAGGCCAATGGGTAGCTGCAGATCTTCAAAGCTGATGTTTGGCGTGTCAAACCACTCGTCAATGAAGTTGTGGATGATGGTCACATCAAAGAGAGGCAGATCATTGAAGATTTCTGCTTCTTCTTTGCTCTTGATGAGTTGCTCAAGAGCGTCATCTGCTAGATCTTCATCACTTGACAGATCAATGGCGTCATTGCGCAGAATGGCAGCAGCAGTTAGCTCTTGGCCGGTGTGTGGCAGAGGCATCTTGGCCTTCTGGGGCTTGGAGATTCGAGATAAGTCTTCGGACTGCACACTGTCTTCAGGAGGTGCAGTTGCTAGTGGCTTCGCTCGTGAGATTTTTGGTGAAGGGGCAGGCTTTGAAGCTTTAGGCTTCTTCAACTTCTTTGGCTTCGGCACTGCAGGAGCTTCTTCTGATTCAGCGTCAGCTGCAGGCTCATTCACTGCAGTCCATTGAACTAAGATGCGGGTGATGAGGCCTTCAAGGTTGTCGAAGGGACCGATGACATTTGGTTCTGCATCTCGTGTGCCATCTGCCCTTGGTGCTGAGGGACCAGGGTTGAAGTCTAACCCAAAAGTCTTCTTGTTCTGCTTCGCTGAGTTTTGGGCAAACTGGAAGTTGCGCTTGAACAGATTGTCGTCACGACACCATAGTAGTGAAGATGGGTGTGCATCAGCAGGCTGTGGCCCACGGACCATGCAGGGGTAGAAGCCCTGTTCAATGGCTTCATCTCTGGACCTGGGTAGAAGATTCTTGTATAGGATGTCTCCCCACGGTCTCTTGATGGCGTTTTTCTCAGCATATTCTTGGGTTACAAATCTGTATTTGAACCATTGTTCTGCCCAATATCTTCGAATCCATTGGATTCGGGTCTTGCGCTGATTGTAATCCTCTTCAGGATCTGTCTTGTACAGTTCTGACAGTTCATCTGGCAGATCTCTGGATGTTTCTCCATGACGCTTTCTGCCACCCTTCCTTACTGATTTCTCTGAAGCCATAAACTTTAACTTGAAAGGCTTCAACACATTCAAAGGCTTCAAAGGTTTTCGCTTGCTGGACCAACAGGAACTGGCTTCGGGAGAATTTATGTGATGCTGTAAGAATTCTGCAAATGAATGCAGACTATGAGAACCAAAGGATTCTCCCACGGACATGTACCTGTGACAGCATTAAGGTGCGAGGGAAGGGGAAGAGGTCATATGCATTCTCAGAAGATTTTGAAGATAAATCAGTTTAGAAGACATTGACCTCATTGTGTGAAGACATTCACTCATAGATAAGGAGTTGGTTCCAGATTTGTACGAATCCAGAGATCAGTACAAGTGAGGAATCTAACTACTTTGTGAAGCATAAGTGAATATACTAGGCATGTTATGAGATGCAGTATGAGAGAGATCTAACTTGTGTGAATAGAAACTGCTTGTGGTAGAAAGTGACAAATCCATAGGATCAACGGTGCTGTAAAAAGGACGTTTTATTTACCACACTAAGAACTGCTAGACGGAGTGGAAGGTGAGGCCGAGCAGTTCGATCTTCCGTGCCCTAACTTGGCGACGGAGGACACCTACGGCGACGGCGGAGAGGACGATGTCCGCGGTCGCGTGAAGATGGCGTTGGAGAGGTTGCGGCAGCGAAGCGCTTCGTCGCCGGCGTCGTCGAGGGCTAGTGGTGGTGCTAGGGTTCGTGCGAGAGTGGAAGAAGAGATAATGACCGCTGTGAAGTGTGTATTTATAGGTACATGGGCGGCACTACGCTATTACACAGGTGCCCCTGGCGATTCGCATCTGAGGAACACGTGGCCATTATGCGGAATTTCGGGGTTTGTTCCACGTCCCACGCACGCCTTGATTGTCGGGTGGTCGTTCCTACTTCTCCGGGTTTCATGTGGAGGAATGAGCATTGAAAATGGACTTAATGGTTGTCTCTGTATCTTCTGCTGACAAGGACGCAGAGAAGACATTCGACAGTTTCAATAGAATGCATATGATTTGGAGAGATAGTATTTGAGATAGAAAGCATAGAGATGTTAGGGTCCGATCACATTCACTTAGTTCAAAAGATTCAACAAGAAGACATAGCTATAAGTGAATGCTGTAGAGGACAGAACACTAGTATATATATATATATATATATATCTATAATCAACATAGTGAAGATAATCATGAAGATATGTTGAGATCGAAGCCAAACCAAATGTGAAGACATTGCAAGGTAACGCCATGAGTGAAACACTTCAAATTAGAACGTTTGGTGGTGGCGTTACCCACCGTATAGGAAGTATTAGACCCAGACACGGCGCACAATTATCGTGGAGCTCCGAAGTCAAATTGCATATTAATGTATTCACACTTAGAATGTATGTCTTCATTGATTGAAGATATACTTTACTTCGTGTGTTGCACATCTAAGTCATCAATATGCATAAGGGTTAGGATGTGTGCCTGATCACAGGACATTTGAGGATTCCAGGATATTTAGCTCACACCGTAACTTGCAAAATCTCTTCTCATCCAAGGGCTTGGTGAAGATATCTGCCAATTGCTCTTCAGTGTTGACGTGTATGATATCAATGTCTTCCTTCACAACATGATCTCTGAGAAAGTGATGACGAATTTCAATGTGCTTTGTCTTCGAGTGTTGAACTGGGTTGTTGGCAATCTTGATGGCGCTTTCGTTGTCGCAGTAAAGTGGCACCTGCTTCAGATGAATGCCATAGTCCTTGAGTGTTTGCTTCATCCACAGAAGCTGAGCGCAGCAAGATCCAGCAGCAATGTATTCAGATTCAGCAGTGGAGAGAGATACACAGTTCTACTTCTTTGAAGACCAACATACAAGTGATCGTCCCAGAAAGTGACATGTGCCTGATGTAGACTTGCGATCAACTTTGTCACCAGCATAATCAGCATCCAAGAATCCAACCAGATCAAACTCTGAGCCCTTTGGATACCATAATCCTAGAGTTGGGGTGTGAGCCAAATATCGAAGAATTCGCTTCACAGCTAAGTGATGCGACTCCTTTGGTGCCGCTTGAAATCGAGCACACACGCAAACACTAAGCATAATATCTGGCCTAGATGCACATAGATAAAGTAAAGAACCAATCATGGAGTGGTATACCTTTTGATCGAACTCTTTACCATTGTCGTCGGGACCCAGATGATGTTTGGCTGGCATTGGTGTTGTGAAGCCTTTGCAGTCTTGCATACCAAACTTCTTCAGGCAATCTTTGAGATACTTCTCTTGGGATATGAAGATGTCGTTGCGTTGTTGTCGTATTTGAAGACCGGGGAAGAACTTCAGCTCTCCCATCATGGACATCTGATATTGCTCTTGCATCATATATCCAAACTCTTCACTGTACTTCTGATTGGTGCAGCCGAAGATAATGTCATCCACATATATTTGGCACACAAACAGTTCACCTCATATGTCTTCGTGAAGAGAGTGGGGTCTAGGGAACCACGTATGAAGCCTTTGCTCTTTAGGAAGTATTTGAGTGTGTCATACCAGGCCCGAGGGGCTTGTTTGAGGCCATACAGTGCCTTGTTGAGCTTGTATACCATGTCAGGATGTTTTGGATCTTCAAAGCCAGGCGGTTGTGCAACATACACTTCTTCTTCAATCTTGCCATTGAGAAAAGCACTCTTCACATCCATTTGATATAGAAGTATGTTATGATGATTTGCATAGGCCAGCAGTATGCGTATGGCTTCAAGTCTAGCCATAGGAGCAAATGTTTCATCGAAGTCAACGCCTTCCACTTGAGTATATCCTTGAGCAACGAGACGAGCTTTGTTTCTGACAACTTGACCATGCTCATCTTGCTTGTTGCGGTATATCCATTTGGTGCCTATTATATTGTGCTTCCGTGGATCAGGACGCTTAACTAGTTCCCATACATTATTCAGCTCAAACTGTTGAAGCTCTTCTTGCATAGCTTGAATCCATTCAGGTTCCATGAAGGCTTCTTCAACTTTCTTGGGTTCTGTTATTGAGACGAATGCGAAGTGCCCACAGAAATTTGCTAGCTGAGTTGCCCTTGAACGAGCGAGTGGACCTGGTGCATTGATGCTATCAATTATTTTTTCAATCTGCACTTCATTGGCAGTGCGAGGATGTACAGGGCGAAGACTTTGCTCTTGCTGATCATTGTCATTGTTAGAAGGAATGTCTTCAGGCTGAGCATTGTCTTCATGTTGATCAGGTGCTGAGATGATAAGTTCTTCTTCAGGATGATCTTCAGAAGGTATAATTTCTCCAGTTCCCATTAGCTTGATTGATTCACTGGATGGAACTTCATCTAGCACATTTGGCAGTTGCTCTCTTTGTGAACCGTTGGTCTCATCGAACCGCACATCCACTGTTTCAACCACTTTGTAATGAAAGAGATTGAAGACTCTGTAGGAGTGCGAATCCTTTCCATATCCAAGCATAAAACCCTCATGTGCTTTTGGTGCAAACTTTGAGGTGTGATGTGGGTCCTTGATCCAGCACCTTGCGCCAAATACTCTGAAGTAACTGACATTTGGCTTCTTGCCAGTAAGGAGCTCATAAGATGTCTTGTTCAGAAGCTTGTGAAGATAAACACGATTGATTGTATGGCATGCAGTATCAATGGCTTCGGGCCAGAATTTTCTTGGGGTCTTGTATTCATCTAGCATCGTTCTGGCCATCTCAATGAGTGTTCTATTCTTGCGTTCGACGACGCCATTCTGCTGTGGCGTGTACGGGGTTGAGAATTCATGTGTGATGCCCAAGGTATCAAGATATGTATCAAGGCCAGTGTTCTTGAATTCAGTGCCATTGTCACTTATGATGTGCTTTATCTTGGCGCCATAATTGTTCATAGCTCGATTGGCGAAGCGTCTGAAGACATCCTGCACTTCAGCCTTGTAAAGGATTATGTGCACCCAAGTATATCTAGAATAATCATCAACAATGACAAAGCCATAGAGACAAGTAGTAGTAGTAGTAAGAGTTGAGTAATGAGTGGGACCGAAAAGATCCATGTGAAGCAGTTCGAAGGGTCGAGTAGTGGTCATGATTGTCTTCGAGGGATGTTTGGCCCTCGTCATCTTCCCTGCTTCACAGGCACCGCATAAGTGATCTTTCTTGAACTTGACGCCCTCGATGCCTATGACATGCTTCTTCTTCGCAAGGGTGTGGAGGTTCCTCATGCCAGCATTCCCAAGCCTCCGATGCCAGAGCCAGCATTCTGAAGCTTTTGCTAGAAGACATACGGCAAGCTATGGTCCTGCTGAGAAATCTACCACGTACAAATCATCTTTTTGATACCCTTCAAATACTAGAGACTTGTCAGATTCTATTAGTACAAGGCAACGATATTTTCCAAATATTATGATCATGTTCAAATCGCAAAGCATTGAGACAGACATTAAGTTGAAGCCAAGGGATTCATCAAGCATGACTTTATCCATGTGTTGATCCCTTGATATTGCAACTCTACCTAGACCCAATACCTTACTTTTACTAGTGTCAGCAAATGTGATGTGACTCTTGTCGGATGGACGTAAGGTTGAGTCCATAAGAAGGCTTCTTTTGTCAGTCATGTGATTTGTACACCCGCTATCAATAATCCATTCTGAAGACACTGGTGTCGTACCCTACAGTGCAGTTAGGGGGATAGGCTTCACCAAGAGCATTGTGAAGCAAAAACATTTGACGAACCAATGGGTTATGAAAGCTTATATCCATATTAGGACTAATAGGGAGAGTAGCAAGCGATTCAGGAACGAAGTACATAGTAAGACCATTCGGGCATTTGATCTTGCGCCCTACAAGATGTTTAAGGTCCCCAGCAATAGCGTCAGATGATTTTGGTTTTCTGCTGGAGACCTTTCCCTGCAAAAGAGAGTTAAGCTTTCTTAGCCACCCACATCTTCAAGGGTGGCTTCGAAGCAATAAGTCTAAGTGCAGCATCTAAGAATTTTGGCTTTGGAGCCCTAGCAAACAGTCTTGCAGGCGGACAATAGTACTCATAAGAATAAGCAGAATAGTTCTTGGTCTTATGAACATGGCGGTTGGATGAACCGCTCTCATATTCATATGCCTGAGTATGGTTCCCCTGCAAAACATTTGCGTTAGTGTGACTCAAGTGAGTCCTATGTCTGTATGAAGCCTTTGGACCGTATGAAGCCTTTGGTCTGAGGTTTGTCTTCTTCACGTGAGGTGTCATGATGACATTCACAGGAAGATTCTCCAGACACCTTTTTGGAACCCAGATCTTCTTCATAGGTGGTCCATTCCTGCAATTAGTACCAATGTACCTGGCAAACACTTCACCATTCTGATTCTTAAACAGTATATAGTTTGCATCAAAGGTTTATCAATGATAATGGGGTTAGCACAAGTGAAGCTAGATAGATTGGATGGATCTGCTGAAGGTTCCTTTGCAGCAACCCACATGGTTTTGGGGTACTGCTCAGGTTTCCAGTAAGAGCCATCTGCATTCATTTTCCTTACGAACCCAACACCCTCTTTCCTAGGGTTTCGGTTCAGAATCTGCTTTTTGAGGACATCACATAGTGTCTGATGACCTTTAAGACTTTTGTACATCCCTGTTTCAAGCAATGTCTTCAACCTAGCATTCTCATCAGTAATAGCAGTGGTATCCTCAGCAGAGGGTTAGTTATCACATCAACAGTTGAAGATATTGCAACAGTAGTCGCAGTAGAACATTCAGCAACAGAAGTAGCATTATCACGCTCAATGCATTTAAGACATGGTGGTTCAAATCCTTCCTGAGCGAAACTGATCTGTTTGGTGCGAAGTGACTCGTTTTCCTTTTGAAGATCTTCATGAACCGCTCTCAATTTCTCAAGATCTTGCTTCCTTTGAAGATAATCATAGGAAAGCTTTTCATGAGTTGTTGAGAGAGTTTCATGACGACTTTCAAGTTCCTGATACTTAACGTGAAGATTTTTTATGTCTTCAATTAAGGATTCAGATCGAGTCATTTCAGCACCTAACAGATCATCGCTTCTGTCTAACAGTTTTTGAATATGTTCCATAGCTTTCTGTTGTTCGGTTGCAATTTAGCAAGTGTTTTGTAGCTGGGTTTTGAATCACAATCAGAGTCATCATCACTAGATGTTTGATAGTGAGTAGTGCGTGTGTTTACCTTGGCACCGCGTGCCATGAAGCAGTAGGTAGAAGCGGAGTAGTCCTTGGCATTTGCATTGGTGTCGGTGATGAAGTCATTGTCTTCAGTGTTGAAGATGGACTTGGCAACGTATGCTGTAGCCAGACTTGCGACGCCTGAATCGGACTCCTCCTCAGACTCCACCTCCGCCTCCTCAGAAGCAGACTCCTCCTCTGAATCCATTTCCTTGCCAACAAACGCACGTGCCTTGCCAGATGAGCTCTCCTTGTGTGATGAAGACTTTGAGGAAGACTTGGAAGAAGACTTTGAGTATTTCTTCTTCTTCTTGTCGTCAGATTCATATTCCTTGCTCTTCTTCTTCTTTTTGTTCTCATTGTCCCACTGTGGACACTCAGAGATGAAGTGGCCAAGTTTCTTGCACTTGTGACATGTTTTCTTCTTGTAGTCATGAGCAGAAGCTTCATCATTCCTTCAGCTTGATCGGGAAGACTTTCTGAAGCCTTTCTTCTTGGTGAATTTTTGGAACTTCTTAACAAGCATAGCAAGTTCCCTTCCAATGTCTTCAAGATCATCAGAACTGCTGTCAGATTCTTCTTCAGATGAGGAGACAGCTTTTGCCTTCAAGGCACGAGTTCGCCCATAGTTTGGACCGTAGATATCTCTTTTCTCAGAAAGCTGAAACTCATGTGTGTTGAGCCTCTCAAGTATGTCAGACGGATCGAGTGTCTTGAAATCAGGACGTTCTTGAATCATCAGGGCTAGGATGTCAAACGAACTATCAAGTGATCTCAGTAGTGTCTTGACGACTTCATGTTTGGTGATCTCAGTAGCGCCGAGGGCTTGAAGCTCATTTGTGATGTCAGTGAGTCGGTCAAATGTGTGCTGGACATTCTCATTGTCATTTCGCTTGAAGCGGTTGAAGAGGTTGTGAAGGACACTGATTCTCTGATCTCTATGGGTTGAGACGCCTTCATTGACCTTGGAGAGCCAGTCCCAGACCAGCTTAGATGTCTTCAAAGTACTCATACGGCCATACTGTCATTTGGTCAGATGACCACAGATGATATTCTTGGCAGTAGAGTCCAGTTGAACGAATTTCTTGACATCAGCAGCAGTGACACCTTCTCCAGCCTTGGGAACGTCATTCTCGACGACATACCATAGGTCGACGTCAATGGCTTCAAGATGCATGCGCATCTTATTCTTCCAGTAGGGATATTCAGTTCCATCGAAGACGGGGCACGCAGCGGAGACTTTAATTATCCCTGCAGTCAACATAGCTAAAAATCCAGGTGGTTAAACCGAATCACACAGAACAAGGGAGCACCTAGCTTTGATACCAATTGAAAGTGCGTTATATCGACTAGAGGGGGGTGAATAGGCGATTTTTATGAAAGTCTTCAAAACGTGGAAGTTATGAAGACAAACGATAGAAATAAACCTATTTCCCTGCAGCGGAAGGTAGACTACACTAGGCAAGCCATAGTCAAGTATTCAATAGAGTGAAAGCACAATGACTAATAGCAGCAATGTAGTAAGGATCAAGTAGGAAGACATTGTGAAGCCAAACAGAACATACAGTCACTCAGTGAAGACAAAAGATAGTGCAAACATACAATGACTTCACAAGGAGTAACAGTAAGTAAAGGGAAGGGAAGATGAAACCAATGACTCGTTGAAGACAATGATTTGTTGGACCAGTTCCAGTTGCTGTGACAACTGTACGTCTGGTTGGGGCGGCTAGGTATTTAAACCTTAGGACACACAGTCCCGGACACCCAGTCCTGAACACGCAGCTTAGGACACCCAGTCCTCACCGTATTCCCCTTGAGCTAAGGTCACACAGACCTCGCCCAATCACTCTGGTAAGTCTTCAAGGTAGACTCCCAAACCTTCACAGACTTCGTTCACCGGCAATCCACAATGTCTCTTGGATGCTCAGAACGCGACGCCTAACCGGCTGGAGGATGCACAGTCCTCAAGTGTAATAAGTCTTCAGATCACACAGACAAGAAGACTTAAGTGATGCCCAATTCTCTTTGGCTCTGGGTGATTAGGGCTTTATCCTCGCAAGGAATTCTCTCTCAAAGGCTTCGAGGTGGGTTGCTCTCAAACGACAAAAGCCGTACTCTCAATCTGAGCAGCCAACCGTTTATGGTTGTAGGGGGTGGGCTATTTATAGCCACTTGCCAACCCAACCTGATTTGTCCGAAATGACCCTGGGTCACTAAGGAACTGACACGTGTTCCAACGGTCAGATTTCAAACTCACATGGCAACTTTACTTGGGCTGCAAGCAAAGCTGACTTGTCCGACTCTGGACAAGATTCGCTCTCATAGTCTTCACTCGAAGACATAGGTTTTGATTAGGCATCACTTCAGTCATTCTGACTGGTTCTCTTGGACCCCACTTAACAGTACGGTGGTTCCTATGACTCAACACAAAAGAAAAAGAACTACGAAAGATCTAAGTATTCGAGCTCCATAGGCTTCATGTGATGTCTTTTCTTGCCATAGTCTTCAATGTGAATATCTTCATATACCACCTTTGACTTCAATGTCTTCATACATTTTTAGGGGTCATCTCTGGTAGTAAAACCGAATCAATGAGGGACTTCTACCTGTGTTATCCTGCAATTCTCACAAACACATTAGTCCCTCAACTTGGTTTGTCGTCAATACTCCAAAACCAACTAGGGGTGGCACTAGATGCACTTACAACATTATGTCACAATACTTATGCCTATTCTCTCTTATTTTACAAGGTTTACATAAAGAGGGAGAATGCCGGCAGCTGGATTCTGGGCTGGAAAAGGAGCAAATATTAGAGATCTATTTTGCACTGCTCCAAAAGTCCTGAAACTTCACGGAAGTCATTTTCAGAATATATAAAAAATACTGAGGGCAAGAAGTTCCGGAGGGGGGCCACACCCTGCCCACGAGGGTGGGGGGCGCGCCCCCTGCCTCGTGGGCCCCCTGGTGGCCCTCCGATGCCCATCTTCTACTATATGGAGTCTTTCGATGAGGAAAAATCATAAGCCAGCTTTCGGGACGAGACTCCGCCGCCACGAGGCGGAACCTTGGCGGAACCAATCTAGGGCTTCGGCGGAGCTGTTCTGCTGGGGAAAACTTCCCTCCGGGAGGGGGAAATCATTGCCATCATCATCACCAACGGTCCTCTCATCGGGAGAGGGCAATCTCCATCAACATCTTCACCAGCACCATCTCCTCTCAAACCCTAGTTCATCTCTTGTATCCAATTCTTGTCTCTAAGTCCTGGATTAGTACTTGTAGGTTGCTAGTAGCGTTGATTACTCCTTGTAGTTGATGCTAGTTGGTTTATTTGGTGGAAGATCGTATGTTCAGATCCTATATACATATCAATACCCCTCTGATTATGAACATGAATATGATTTGTGAGTAGTTACGTTTGTTCCTGAGGACATGGGAGAAGTCTTGCTATTAGTAGTCATGTGAATTTGGTATTCGTTCGATATTTTGATGAGATGTATGTTGTCTCTCCTGTAGTGGTGCTATGTGAATGTTTACTACATGACACTTCACCATTAATTGGGCCTAGAGGAAGGCATTGGGAAGTAATAAGTAGATGATGGGTTGCTAGAGTGACAGAAGCTTAAACCCTAGTTTATGCGTTGCTTCGTAAGGGGCTGATTTGGACCCATATGTTTCATGCTATGGTTAGGTTTACCTTAATACTTTTGTTGTAGTTGCGGATGCTTGCAATAGAGGTAATCATAAGTGGGATGTTTGTCCAAGTAAGGGCAGCACCCAAGCACCGGTCCACCCACATACCAAATTATCAAAGTTCCGAACGCGAATCATATGATCGTGATGAAACCTAGCTTGACGATAATTCTCATGTGTCCTCGGGAGCGCTTTACATCATATAAGAGTTTGTCCAGGCTTGTCCTTTCCTACAAAAAGGATTGGGCCACCTTGCTGCACTTTTTTTACTTGTTGCTCATTACAAATTATCTTATCCCAAAACTATCCATTACCTACAATTTCAGTGCTTGCAAAGAATACCTTGCTTAAAACCGCTTATCATTTCCTTCTGCTCCTCATTGGGTTCGACACTCTTACTTATCAAAAGGACTACAATAGATCCCCTATACTCGTGGGTCATCAGGGAGGAGTGGAATCAAACTTGAATCTCTCCGTGAAGCCATCCTGTTGAAGATCATCTTCAGAGCTCACCAAAGTCAGACTCTTCAACGACCGGCAACAAGTTTCATGAGTGACAAACGCATTCTTGGTGGCATGCGAATGTGATTGACATCCACCAAGAGGCTATGCATTTGACGCTTGAGCCAGTCATGATGCTTATCATGTTTCTGATGCATGGCGATTAGAAGCTCTCGGTCATTGAGAACACGAGATCGCTTCTGAGGCCTTTGGGCAATTGTGCTTTCAGTGGCTTCAGTTTGGGCACGAGGGGCACGTGTATTGCCAGCCAAAGGATAAACATGAGTGATGGCCTGAACTCCGTCAATGGGTTGGGTGAAACTTTGACGATCGACGTTGTGAAGATAAATGGGCTCCTTGGCAGGCTCTGGGTATATGGCTTTGACAGACAGATCAACCTCTGGCAAGAATATGAGATGATTGCGCACAGAAGACTGATAGTTGATAGCAGAGTGAAGCTTGATGAGGCGCATTATCCATGGAGCATAGAACTTTAGACCAAATATATCAGAGCCAGATGCAGCCAATTGCCTGATGAAGAAGTCTTGAGCATTGAAGCTGATGCCATTGAAGATATAGAAAAGGGATAATTAGATTTATGCCCCTAGTTGTGTCCCACTCGTCTGTTTTACCCCTAATTCCCCAAAGTCACCGGTTCTGTCCAAGTCACTTTGATCCTCTTATGCTTTTGCCCTTTGACCGTTTGACCGTCAGTTTGAAAACTTCATAACTGATTCATACAAAATCAAAAAAATGCAAATAAGATACCAAAATGTTCAGAAAAACATCACCTATATGTCAGTGTCATTTTTCATGAAAAAGTGTTGGAAAGTGCACATCTGAGTTTTAGCTCTTTTGATACCACCATGAATAGTAAACTCTAAAAAAATTCAAAAAAATTCAAAAAATATGGTGGCAAAGAACAACAAGTGCTCTAAGTGCTTGCCAAGTTTCATTAGGGAACGACATTCGTGGAAGTCGTGGCAAAAAAATAATCTATTTTGGAGTGTTGATTGTTTTTTTGCCGCGGCACCCACGAATGTTATTCCCTGATGAAACTTGGCAGACACTTAAACCATTTGTCATTCTTTGCCACCAAATTATTTTTTGAATTTTTTTTGAACTTTTTTAGATTTTACTATTCATGGTGGTAGCATAAGAGCTAAAACTCGAATGGGCACTTTCCAACACTTTTTCATGGATGCAAATGACACTGACATATAGGTGATGTTTTTCTGAACATTTTGGTATCTTATTTGCATTTTTCTGATTTAGTATGAATTAGTTATGAAGTTTTCAAACTGATGGTCAAACGGTCAAAGGGCAAAAACATAAGAGGAGCAAAGTGATTTGGACAGAACTGGTGACTTTTGAGAATTAGGGGTAAAACAGACGAGTGGGACACAACTAGGGGCATAAATCTAATTATCCCTATAGAAAACCAATGTCTTCATTGCTCCTTCAAGCTTCGCTGCAGGAGAGTGTCCTTTGACAGGCCATAGAGTTCGCCTAATGATATGATAAATAGTGCAGGGCAGATACTCTAAGTCTTCAACAAAGAACTCCTGTGGATATTCAGCATCTTGGGGTAGTGGCTTCATCATGCTCAACATTTGGCTCATGTTGGGCTCTGACTTCTGGAAGATGCTTTCCAAAGCATTCTGGTGCAGCTGACAACCTGATTCATAGTGTTCACTAGGAGTGGGCAAGGCAGTAAGCTCAATGATGTCTTGGGCTTTGGCTTCATGGTGTACATCACCTGTCATCCACTCAAGGATCCAAGTCATCGGATCCCTGTTGTAGCCGCGAATGTGGAGGGTAGCATAAAATTGTAGCAGAAGCTCTTCATTCCAATGCTCTTTAGCAGTCACAAAGTTCAGGAGACCAGCATCACGGAAACAGTCAAGTGCCTCTTCTAAGCAGGGCTGTCCAGCAATAGCTTCACTATCGAGACGCATATGGGGAAAGATGTGCCCTTGATCATAGAGAACACAAGAATAGTAATTGCGCTGCTGATAGCTCCAGAATCGATTAGATGAAATTCTTGGCTTGGACTAGGGGTTCTTGGCACTGCCAAGGAAGGTGTTGTGTGCTATGAAGCCATTCACATTAAATGATCCTGGTGAAGTTGCAATACCTGGAAACCTTGACAGCCTTGGCTTCGGCTTCTGGACCTGAGGCCTATGCTCCACATGATAGTCAAATTGAGGTCCAGGAGCAGGCGGAGGAACCAGAATGGGCCAGCGGACGGTCACAAGCTGACCACGATCATATGCTTGCTCAGTGGTGTGAGGTCTTGGAGGTGGTACAGGAGTAGAGGCATTGTCTTCGATCTATGGTGCAACATTGGCTTCAGGTGCATTCACTCCTGGCACCACATTGGCTTCAGGCGCCACATTAGCTTCGGCCATGACAACGTCATTGGCTTCAGTATTGGTGTTAGTGGCCGCCTCAGAATTTTCGACCTCCACTCGTGTAGCTGGAGGGTCGGACATGTTCTCCTCGAGAACAACTTCAGGGTTGGACGGGGGTGTGGCAACACGTTCTTCTTCTTCTCTTGGTTCTTCTTATTCATTGGCTGATGCAGCCGGAATGTCTTCAGCAGCTTTTGCTTCGGACTCAGAGACATTCACAGTTGGAGTGGCGTCAGGGAACACTTGTCATGCCACTGAATTATGTTGCTCTTCTCCTTCTGGAACGCTCGACAGAGTGACTTGTGGCCTTGGTCCTTTGCGAAGCCTGCGGAGTGTGGGCGACGCCTTTGGAGAGGGAGTCGGCTGGACCACAAAGTCATCATCTTCAAGCACCAGAGTGGTGGCTTGAGGTGGGGGAGTACTTGGAGAGTCTTGAGGGTGATCAGCCCATGAATCATACTGAGCAATTGGCGTCCAGGGACGACCAATGCTGATGAGTTTGATGTTTGTTAGAACAAGCTACCATGTTGTGCTTGGTCTGAGGAAGGATTTCATCATCTTCAACATTGTCTTGGGGACCAATGTCGTCAGCTACGGTGGGGTCAACAGCTGGATCTTCTTCAGCTTCAGGAGCCTCTGTGGCAGCAGGCTCATGAACTATCAACTGGCGCTCACGGTGTTCAGACGCAGGGCGAGCAACTGAGATTGGCTTGACGAGAAGGGGCTCTGTGGGAGTAGCCCAATCCTTCTTCTTGGTCTTTCTCTTCTTGGTCGGTGGAGCGTCGTCAGTGGTGTTCTTGGTCTTGCGCTTTCGGGCTTGGGCTTCAACTGCCCTTGTCTTCTTCAGTTCTGAAGCAGCTGTGGGGACCTTAGGCTTTGAGCCTGTCATGCTGGCGGGGAAGACAATGCGAGGTTCTTCCTGCCTTGATGCTTCAGCTTGGGCCACAGCAGGCTTCTTCTTCTTCTTGGCAGCCATTCTGGGGTTGATGCCAGGGCGCCCCATAGCCTTGCGCTTTTCAGCTTCATTGTGAGCTTGAACACTTTTCTCCGCCAAATACTTCATTCTCTCTCTTGAACCTTTTGCTTCCTGGTGTTTCTGGTGAAACTGCTCCTTGAGCTCATGCAGCGTCTGCTTGAAGTTTTGAACATCAGCCACGCTGAGGTTAGCCATATTCTTCTTGAACTGAGCCTTCTCATAATCAATTTTGTTCTTTAGTTCAGCAATATTCTGAGCCAGAGCTAGCTCAGAAGCAATGGCACTGTGAAAAGAGACACTGATGCCAATTGGAAGATCAAGGTCTTCGAGGTTGATGCTGGGGTTTTCAAACCATTCATCAATGAAGTTATTCAAGATATCCACATCAAACAGGGGTAGATCATTGAAGATCTCCGCCTCTTCCTTGCTCTTTATCAGCAGCTCAAGAGCATCGTCGCCAAGATCATCGTCACTTGACAGATCAATAGCTTCATTCTCATTCCTTAGGACGGCAGCTGGGGTCAGTGCTTGACCAGAGATTTGAATGGGCTTCTTCTTGTTCTCAGTCTTGGAGATACGTGAGAGATCTTCAGACTGCACACTGGCTTTGGGAGGTGCAGTGGCCAGAGGCTTCCCACGCGAAGCTTTTGGTGTAGTGGAGGGCTTTGAAGCCTTTGGTTTCTTCTGATTCTGTGGCTTGGGAGGAGCAGGCGCTTCATCAGAATCAGCGTCATATGCAGAGTGCTCCACGGCTGCCCCCTGAACAGCAATGTGAGTGAGGAGACCGTCGAGGTTGTAGAAAGGCCCGATGATTTTGGGTTCAGCATCACGGGTGCCATCGGCACGAGGAGCAGATGGACCCGGGTTGAAGTCCAGACCAAAGTCCTTCTTGTTCTTCTTTGCAGACTCTTTGGCAAACTCGAAGTTGCGCTTAAAGAGATTGTCTTCACGACACCATTACAGAGAGGATGGGTCGGCATTAGCAGGCTGAGGTCCACGGACCATGCAAGGGTAGAAGCCTTGAGCAATGGCTTCGGGCTTCGACTTGGGCTGAAGACCTTTGTATATAATATCTCCCCAGGGGCCCTTGATGGCATTCTTTTCAGCATATTCGTCAGTGACAAATTTGTACTTGAACCATTCCTCTGCCCAATAATAATAAGATCTGATAGAGATAATAATAATAATAATAAGATAAATATTTTTGGTATTTTTATGATATAGATTGAAAGTAAAGATTGCAAAATAAAATAGGTTGTAAACTTATATGATGGAGAATAGACCCGGGGGCCATAGGTTTCACTAGTGGCTTCTCTCAAGATAGCATAAGTATTACGGTGGGTGAACAAATTACTGTCGAGTAATTGATAGAAAAGCGAATAAATATGAGAATATCTAGGCATGATCATGTATATAGGCATCACGTCCTTGACAAGTAGACCGACTCCTGCCTGCATCTACTACTATTACTCCACACATCGACCGCTATCCAGCATGCATCTAGAGTATTAAGTTCATAAGAACAGAGTAACGCATTAGGTAAGATGACATGATGTGGAGGGATAAACTCAAGCAATATGATATAAACCCCATCTTTTTATCCTCGATGGCAACAATACAATACATGTTGTTTCCCTTTCTGTCACTTGGGATCGAGCACCGCAAGATTGAACCCAAAGCTAAGCACTTCTCCCATTGCAAGAAAGATCAATCTAGTAGGCCAAACTAAACTGATAATTTGAAGAGACTTGCAAAGATAACCAATCATACATAAAAGATTTCATAGAAGAATCAAATATTGTTCATAGATAGACTTGATCATAAACCCACAATTCATCGGATCTCGACAAACACACCGCAAAAAGAGTTACATCGAATGGATCTCCAAGAAGATCAAGGAGAACTTTGTATTGAGATTCAAAGAGAGATAAGAAGCCATCTAGCTAATAGTTATGGACCCGAAGGTCTGAAGTAAACTACTCACACATCATCGGAGGGGCCATGGAGTTGATGTAGAGGCCCTCCGTGATCGATGCCCCCTCTAGCGGAGCTCCGGAAAAGGCCCCAAGATGGGATCTCTTGGGTACAGAAGGTTGCAGCGGTGGAAATGGGGTTTCGTGGTGCTCCTGGATGTTATCGGGGTATACGAACATATATAGTAGGAAGAAGTAGGTCGGTGGAGCCACGAGGGGGAGGGCGCGCCTCCCTGCCTTGTGGCCACCTCCTTGGTTGCTTGACGTCTACTCCAAGTCCTCTGGATCACGTTTGTTCCAAAAATCACGCTCCCGAAGGTTTCATTCCGTTTTGATTCCTTTTGATATTCCTTTTCCGCGAAACACCGAAATAGGCAAAAAAACAGCAATTTGCACTGGGCCTTGGGTTAGTAGGTTAGTCCCAAAAATAATATAAAAGTGTAAAATAAAGCCCATTAACATCCAAAACAGATAATATAATAGCATGGAACAATAAAAAATTATAGATACGTTGGAGACGTATCACGCCTTCGTGCGTCGCGTGCCCCCTATGCGCAATATAGCAGGGTGGCAGGAAACAAGTGAGGAAATGGCGGTAAATGGTGGCGTGTTCATAAAACACCATCAATTAATGGAAACTTTGCATCGAGCTAGCACAAGAAGCAGATGATGATCAGATGAACACGGACGACACTAGAGATCCCGTCGGTGATGAATTCATCAATCCCAAACAGTTGAATACTAGCAAGCGTTTGCCCACAACACACATGGCCTATTCCATCACAAATAGGTCGGATGGATCAACTGTATGCAACATATCGCACATTGTCAAAAAGTAATGCGGTATACCTTCTTTAACATGTGTTAAAAAACAAGGACCTCGAGGTTAAATTTCCCATCACCTAATTTAACATCGACACAACTTCCCATCCAGACACCCATCCGATGGCTGCTCCAGCCTGAGCACACTTAACTTGATAGTTTTCTTACATGAGCTACTCGTGGAGCAGCTAGTCCTTGCTGATAGGAATGCCTCTTCGCATCCTTATGGCGTATCCGAATGACCGCCCGTCCCACAATGGCCAATAGATGTTGTGTAGACAAAACATATCACATACGTCTTATTAGAAGCAATCGTCTACATTATTATCGGTCTTCGCACACATTTCTGATTACAGACCTGTTTGCCGCGTATCACACACATCTTGTTATATAGAACCATTTCTGTTCTCTTGCCTAATCACAAACAGTTCATCCAAGTGAACCGTATGCTGTACATCGCACACACCTTGATCGGGCTGTCTGTTTCTTTTGTGTTGCCTAATCACAAACAGTTAATCCGAGTGAACCGTATGCTTTACATCGCACACACCTTCATCTGGCTCCCCGTTTCTTTTGTTCCTCCTTATCGCAAACAGTTAATTGAACTGAACCATATGCCCTTCATCGCACACGCAACTAAAACCTGAACCGCGTTTGACGCATCCGTCATCGTAAATGGTTTATACATTTCTGACGGTTTTCTTACACCACCGTTTGCGATCATTGCATCGCACACAGTTTCTCGAAGAGTCTCTGATCGTAGTGTCGTGTTAGCAGCATCCTGCAGTAGTGTAATAACGTATGTATGCGGTTTGACTGATAAAGATATTCGTAGAATATGTAAGAGCCAATATGAGCATCCAGGTTCCGCTATTGGTTATTAACCGGAGATGTGTCTCGATCATGTCTACATAGTTCTCGAACTCGTAGGGTCCGCACGCTTAACGTCGGTGACGATTTGTATTATGAGTTATGTGATTTGATGTACCGAAGTTTGTTCGGAGTCCCGGATGAGATCACAGGCATGATGAGGAGTCTCGAAATGGTCGATACATAAAGATTGATATATTGAAAGTCTATATTCGAACATCGGAATGGTTCCGGAGAAGTTCCAGTATTTTCCCTAGTACCGGGAGGTTACCGAAATCCCCCGGGGGAGTTGATGGGCCTTAGTGGGAAGGAGAGGCGGCATCCAGGAGGTGGCACCCCAAGCCTAGTCTGAATTGGACAAGGGGTTGGGGGCGCGGCCCCCCTCTCCCTTCCTTCCCTCTTCTCCTTTAGGTGGAAACCTACTAGGACTTGGAGTCCTAGTAGGATTCCCCTTCTCCCGGCGCGCCCTAGCCTAGCCGGCCTGCCTCCCCCTCCCTCCTTTATATACGGGGGCTAGGGGCACCCTAGAACACACAAGTTGATCTTTTAGCCGTGTGTGGTGCCCCCTCCACAGATACACACCTCGGTCATATCGTCGTAGTGCTTAGGCGAAGCCCTGCGCCGGTAAATTCATCATCATCTTCACCACATCATCGTGCTGACGAAACTCTCCCTTGGCCTCAACTGGATCAAGAGTACGAGGGACGTCATCGAGCTGAACGTGTGCTGAACACAAAGGTGTTGTACATTCGGTGCTAGGATCGGTCGGATCGTGAAGACGTACGACTACATCAACCGCGTTGATAAACGCTTCCGCTTTCGGTCTACGAGGATACGTAGACACACTCTCCCCGCTCGTTGCTATGCTTCTACTAGATAGATCTTGCGTGATCGTAGGCAAAAATTTGAATTACTACGTCCCCCAACAGCCTTTTGCACGCGAAGACTACTTTTCTCATGATAGCTTGTACTAGTTGTCTCCCTTCAAATTTGGCCGTTGTGGGATACCTTCCCGCCTACATTTGGGAGGAGGACCAAGGCCACTATAAATACGACTTATCCACCACCATAGAGGGGGACGGATCCATTCCACCCTAACCACCTCACCAGCTCATCGAGCTCAAGAACACCTCACCTCCTGAGGCTGTTTATCCACTGTACTAGTTCATCCTCAGCCCCTCGAGGCAATCCACCACAAAGCTGGAGTAGGGTATTACACAGCAAGGTGGCCCGAACCAGGATAAACTGATGTGTCTCTTGTCCCTAGGGTTCATCGAGCTAGGCCGTGGAATCGTTGAGCAGGCAGATATGGAAGATAGAGTTCTTCGCACGCACCCCAGAGTTCGAACCTCTCAAGGGTCTGCGGAACCCTGAATTCGACAATGTAGACATGACCGAGACACATCTCTGATCAATAACCGGTAGCGGAACCTAGATGCTCATATTGATTCCTACATATTCTACGAAGATCTTTATCGGTCAAACCGTATTAACAACATACGTCATTCCCTTTGTCATCGGTATGTTACTTGCCCGAGATTCGATCGTCAGTATCTTCATACCTAATTCAATCTCGTTACCGGCAAGTCTCTTTACTCGTTCCGTAATACATCATCCCGCAACTAACTCATTAGTCACATTGCTTGCAAGGCTTATCATGATGTGCACTACCGAGAGGGCCCAGAGATACCTCTCCCATAGTCGGAGTGACAAATCCTAATCTCGATCTATGCCAACCCAAAAAACACCTTTGGAGACGCATGTAAAGCATCTTTATAATCACTCAGTTACGATGTGACGTTTGATAGCACACAAGGTGTTCCTCCGGTATTCGGGAGTTGCATAATATCATAGTCAAAGGAATATGTATAAGTCATGAAGAAAGCAATAGCAATAAAACTTAACGATCACTATGCTAAGCTAACGGATGGGTCTTGTCCATCACATCATTCTCTTAATGATGTGATCCTGTTCATCAAATGACAACACATGTCTATGGTAAGGAAACTTAATCATATTTGATTAACGAGCTAGTCAAGTAGAGGCATACTAGGGACACTTTGTTTTGTCTATGTATTCACACATGTATCAAGTTTCCGGTTAATACAATTCTAGCATGAATAATAAACATTTATCATGATATAAGGAAATATAAATAACAACTTTATTATTGCCTCTAGGGCATATTTCCTTCAATATGCTATGCTGGTCTTTAAAATTCCTAAAAGAAATCGCACATGAATCATTGACGTGATGTCACATTTTTTATGGAGTGGCGATGACAATGAAAAGTGGATGCATTGGCTGACTTGTTGAAAAAATGTGCGAACCAAAAATTCTAGGGGATTGGGGGTGTCGTGACATTCAATTTTTCAACATGACGTTGTTGGCAAAACAAGGATGGCGTATCCTTGAGAACCCTGACTGCTTATGCGTTACTACTTTGAGAACTAAATATATTTTTTGGTGGTGATTCACTAAATGCAAATTTAAGAGTCATCTTTCACTTGGCAAAGTATAATGGTGGGGTTAACTCTTAAACAAGGTTATATCTGGCGTGTTGGGAATGGTCAGAATATTTATCTTTTGGACGATGCTTCAATCTGAAGTTGCACTAACAGAAAAGTTCTCACTCATAGGGGGGTCTGCTATCTAATTAAGGTTTCTTTATTTCATTGATCTTGTTATAAATAATTGGCATGAAGGTCTGGTTAGGCAAATTTTGTGGCCAATTGACCCACAACACATCCTCACAGTACCTCTTCTTTGGCATGACATGTCGAATTCTTTCGCTAGGTAAAAATGGAATGCTTTATGTTCGATCGGCTTATTTTTTGGAATGAGATCGCCAACATGGGATGAAACTTCGATGTACTAATGGAATGAGACAAGTCATAGATAACTCTATTTGGTGTAAGGTTTGGAAGTTATCCTGCCGGGCTAAGGTTAAAAATATATTCGGTGCATGTTGCATGGCACTCTCCCTTGCCGTGTTACAGTAGCTAATAGACACCTAAAAGTTTTGACCCAGTGTCCAACTTGTTCTTCTGGACCAGAAGTCACGAAGAAAATATTGTTTCAATGCCAGAAAGCAAATGAGGTTTGGTGAATGTTGGGGATAGACCAAGTTATCAAAATAGAAAGATTTCTTTCAGCAAACAAAGTCACGGGTACCTGCACGCAAATGCAATACAAACTTATCCCCAACATGTCCAGAAGGTTGTCAACCTTCTTGCCCTGCTAGTTACAAGATTAAATTGCATAGTTTGATAGAAATTGATAGATAGATAAAATGCATAAAATGGAACAACAAAGAATAATGTTTTTGGTGAAGTTTTCTGTGAAGTAAAATAGACCCCCGAGGCCATAGGTTCACTGGTGGCATCTCTCCAAGCAGACAAGCGTGGTATGGTGAACAAATTACAGTTGGACAATGATTAAATTGTAATATTTATATTTTGTACTATGAAGATTCATGGTATAATTTCATATAGGAAATATGTCCATGATATATAGACCGTTATCCTATGCAACTAATACTCCACACCAAGATTGCTATCGAGCATGCATGACAAAGTATTATGTTTATGACAAACATAGAATTGCAATAAGCTTGATGACATAATATAGATAGTAAAAGTAGCATCCAAGTGTGATAAAGAAACCATCGTTTTATCCTTAGTGGCAACAATACAATACGTGTGTGTTTCCTTTCTGTCACTCTGGGATGAATCACCGCTGATTGAACATACTACTCTGCACCACTACCTCTGATGAACTACCAGTCAAACTTGGCAAAAGTAGACAAATAGATCAGAAAGCATATAAAGTTACTTAATTATACAACAATTTTTTAAAAGATTTCAATATATTTCAGTGAACAATCTGATCATAATGTGACAATCCATCATATCATAACAAACACACCATCGATTACATCATATGGATCATGATCGTGTGAGGCGGCTCACGAGAACTTTGTATGGATTCACACGGGAGAGAAGATGCCATCTAGCTACTGCTATGGACCCTAAGGTCCTAAAGAAAATGCTCACACATGATCATAGAGGTAGCAAGGTTGATGATGAAACCTCCGATTGTGCGTTTCCCCCTCCGGCAGGGTGCCGGAGCAGGCCTCCAGATTGGATCTCCTAAGAACAGAATTTGTGGTGGCGGAAAAATCGGAGGAAATATGAGATTGTTAGGCGAAAGAATGGGTGTAAGACGGTGCACAAGGGGCCCACGTGTCCTAGTGGGATGCCCCGCTAGCCGCACCACCTGGCCGCATGGGGCCCTGGCTAGCCCCCGGGCAGGTGCATTGTTGTCGCATTGTCAAAATGCGACAACAATGCACCATCAAGATTGAAACTGTTTGTCTTGGCAGAATCACCCTCATACTATCGAGAAACGATTCTTAATTGACCGTCGATCCCCCCAAAGACACATAATCCTCGCTACAACACAAAGATTGCCCATTTGTCAACATTTTCCCATTGTCACCTTGCATTCAATTGAACAAATCCAAATAAAAGGGAAATGAGAAAAAAAATACATCATCGTGTTTCTTGTCCCACATCAAACTGGGAAGGTTCCCAAGTTTTGCCCGCCGCCAGTACAAAGGGACGAGGGGTAAATGCACGGCCCGTGCCCGCCCACTTCTTCCGCCTCTTTGTTCTGGGGCGTTCTGGCACCAGTAGGGGGAGGCCGGCGCTTACGAGTGGCGGCATAGGGTTTGTCACCTCCGCGCTCAAGTTGACGTCTTTAGCGTGGACGAGGTGGCGTCGGAGGGGCAGGAGGCGCAGCAACCATCAAATCATGGGATCTGACTCTAAACCGATGGACTGGGATGCCGAGGTTGAGGCGGCATCCACGGCATCATTGTTGTGGACCGGCGACGGCCAAAAGCGATCACATGCGACGGTACGACGAGGTAGAGGAGGCAGCGATGCGGGGGTCGGGAGGGGAAAATGTCGCTCACGCAAAACCGTCATTTTCGGGATGGAGGACGCTCCAAATATGCGGATCGTGCGCGAATGGTGTTTCTTCTTGGCCATCCTTCTTCAATCAAAAAATTTCCGAACGGACAATTACGACGACTCCGTTAGAGCAACTCCAATGTGGTGATCCATTTCGTCCACGGCCGTCCGTTTGGATCGGCGCAGACACAAAAGGCGGCCCAACGCGCCGACCCAAACGGACACGCGTCCATTTTTCATCCGCGGGCGACCCATTCCCGACCCATTTTTGAGCCAGATTTGTGTCGGCGCGGACACGCGACGGACGCGCGCGCTCGCCTACTCCAGTCCCCGGGCCCGCTGGTCTGTGGCACATTGGCCTCCCGTCTCACCCTGCGGCCAACAAGCAACCCTCCCGCCTCCTCCGTCGCCGATGTCGCCGCCAATTTTTTCCGGCAACTCTTCCAGCTGCCGCCGCCTCCACATCCGCCCAGCAACGCCGCCTCCCCCCCCCCCCCCCCCCCCCCCCCCCCCCGTCACTCTCCGCCGCCGTTTTGCCGTCGGGGAGCAAACTGCTTCCCACTGCCGCTTCCCCCACCGCACAGCCGCCCGCGACCAAGAAGCCGCCCCGCCGCCCCTGCCACATCCGACCGGCACGCTCGTCGGACGCCGTCACACTCGTCAAACGCCGGCATGGCAGCTAGCTTGTATGTGGGTGTCGCGACTCCCCTCGTCGGCCGTCTCCTTCGTCGACGCCCGCAAGTTGTTCGACGGTTTGCCAAGGTACGAAATGGACTCTGCCGACGAGTTCTTTTTCCACAATTTCCTTTGCGACTCCGACGATTCGTCGTCCGACGACGAAGAGGAGATATTGGCTGCCGTGTTGGTCCATCACCACCTCAACAGCCAGCGGCCGTTGTGTCGTGGCTCCATTTCGGGCCACCTTTCGGCGTTGAATCGCAATCGAGAGAGCGAGCATTTCCTTCTCTGGAAGGACTACTTTGATACAACAAAACCGTTGTTCAAACATCACAAATTCCGCCATCGGTTCCGTATGAGTAGGCATGTTTTCAACCGTATTAGAGAAGGGGTGGTCGGCTATGATGACTACTTCAGGTGTAAAGAGGATGTCGTCGGCAAGATTGGTTTCTCCACTTATCAGAAATGCACTGCCGCCATCCGAATGCTTGCATATGGAGTGCCAGGTGATCTCATTGACAAGTACGTCCGTATGAGCGAGTCTACGTGCCTAGAGTCCCTGTATAAGTTCTGCAACGCTGTTATTGCTGTGTTTGGACATGAGTACTTGAGAGAGCCGACAACTGAAGGCACAACCCGTTTGTTGGCGATGAATGCCAGCAGGGGCTTCCCTGGGATGCTTGGCAGTATAGACTACATGCACTGGGAGTGGAAGAACTGCCCTTCTGCTTGGCAAGGGCAGTATAAGGGACATGCCAGGGCTTGCATGTTGGAAATATGCCCTAGAGGCAATAATAAAAGCATTATTATTATATTTCCTTATTCATGATAATTGTCTTTATTCATGCTATAATTGTGTTATCCGGAAATCGTAATACATGTGTGAATAACAGATACCAACATGTCCCTAGTAAGCCTCTAGTTGACTAGCTCGTTGATCAACAGATAGTCATGGTTTCCTGACTATGGACATTGGATGTCATTGATAACGAGATCACATCATTAGGAGAATGATGTGATGGACAAGACCCAATCCTAAACACAGCACAAGATCGTATAGTTCGTTTGCTAGAGTTTTTCCAATGTCAAGTATCTTTTCCTTAGACCATGAGATCGTGTAACTCCCGGATACCGTAGGAGTGCTTTGGGTATACCAAACGTCACAACGTAACTGGGTGACTATAAAGGTAGACTACGGGTATCTCTGAAAGTGTCTGTTGGGTTGACATGGATCAAGACTGGGATTTGTCACTCCGTATGACGGAGAGGTATCACTGGGCCCACTCGGTAATGCATCATCATAATGAGCTCAAAGTGACCAAGTGTCTGGTCACGGGATCATGCATTACGGTACAAGTAAAGTGACTTGCCGGTAACGAGATTGAACGAGGTATTGGGATACCGACGATCGAATCTCGGGCAAGTAACATATCGATTGACAAAGGGAATTGCATACGGGGTTGATTGAATCCTCGACATCGTGGTTCATCCGATGAGATCATCGTGGAGCATGTGGGAGCCAACATGGGTATCCAGATCCCACTGTTGGTTATTGACCGGAGAGTCGTCTCGGTCATGTCTGCTTGTCTCCCGAACCCGTAGGGTCTACACACTTAAGGTTCGGTGACGCTAGGGTTGTGAAGATATGTATATGCAGTAACCCGAATGTTGTTCGGAGTCCCGGATGAGATCCCGGACGTCACGAGGAGTTCCGGAATGGTCCGGAGGTAATGAATTATATATAGGAAGTGCTGTTTCGGCCATCGGGACAAGTTTCGGGATCACCGGTATTGTACCGGGACCACCGGAAGGGTCCCGGGGGTCCACCGGGTGGGGCCACCTATCCCGGGGGGCCCCATGGGCTGAAGTGGGAGGGAACCCAGCCCAAAGTGGGCTGGGGCGCCACTCCCCTAGGGCCCATGCGGCTAGGGTTGAGGGGAAACCCTAAAGGGGGCGCCCCTTGCTTGGGGGGCAAGCCCCCCACCCTTGCCCCCCCCTAGGAGATTCCATCTCCTAGGGCCGGCGCCCCCCCTAGCACCCCTATATATAGTGGGGGAGAGGAGGGACTTCATACACCAGCCCCTGGCGCCTCCCTCTCTCTCCCCGTTACATCTCTCTCTCGTAGTATAGGCGAAGCCCTGCTACTGTGACGCCCTGCATCCACCACCACACCGTCGTGCTGCTGGATCTTCATCAACCTCTCCTTCCCCTTGCTGGATCAAGAAGGAGGAGACGTCTCCCGTCCCGTACGTGTGTTGAACGCGGAGGTGTCGTCCGTTCGGCGCTTGGTCATCGGTGATTTGGATCACGTCGTGTTCGACTACATCATCACCGTTCTTTGAACGTTTCCGCACGCGATCTACAAAGGTATGTAGATGCATCCGATGACTCGTTGCTAGATGAACTCCTAGATGGATCTTGGTGAAACGAGTAGGAAAATTTTTGTTTTCTGCAACGTTCTCCAACATTGCACTGTCATACTAGAGGTCGTGGCGTCTCAAGATCTCTGGATCTGTCACTCTTTCTTTGGCATAGCTGGATCACACAATGATATCAACGTGCTTCAGCGCTCGCCGGTGTTTGCTAGGCTTGCCGAAGGCAACAGCCCACCGGTGAACTTTACTGTCAACGGCCACAACTATGACAAAGGGTACTATCTGGGTGACGGTATCTATCCTCAGTTGACCACTATTGTCAAGACAATACCCAACCCTGTCGGAGAGAAAAGGAAAAGATTTTCCCAAGAGCAAGAGAGTGCTAGAAAGGATGTCGAGCGTGCCTTTGGTGTTTTGCAATCTCGATGGGGCATTGTTCGGTATCCTGCTAATACTTGGAGCACGCAGAAACTGTGGGAGGTGATGACTGCTTGTGTGATCATGCACAATATGATCGTAGAAGACGAGCGCCCGGAACGTCTATACGATCAAGGCTTTCAGTTTCAGGGTGAGAATGTTGTGCCTGAGCATGGAGTAGCGGCAACATTTGAGCAGTTCACTCAATTTTATGAAGACATGCATGATTGGGAAACTCACGTGCAATTGTAAAATGATTTAGTTGAGCATATGTGGGCTCATGTTGGCAATCAATAGATGTATTTTTTTATTCGATTGCAAAACTACGTGAAACATTTTTATTTGTTTTTGACTTGTAAAACTATACTATTTATTTGGGCGGCCAGACTATTTGGCTTGTTAAAAACATTTTCATTTAACAATATGTTGAATGCAAATCAATGTAAAATTTGACGGCCAGCCGGCCACACCGCAGTCGACGTGTTGGACGTGCTATCGACCCATATCAAAAACAGGGCGGACGCCGGGCGGGCGGCCGACCCAAACGGACAAAAAAAGATGAAATCGCCGTCCGTTTATGTCGCCCGTTGGAGTTGCTCTTATAGCTGCTTACTTCCATTGGAGGAAAGGCTTCTTCATTACAAATGGAACCGGTACCTGTTTTCACGGTGGCGTCTCCACGCATGCAACTAAGTCGTCCGGACACTAATTGGCCGCACACAACTGTAGCCGGCAGCACGTCATATCAAATCAGCCAGGGGTCACTGATTTGAATGGCCGGCGTCGCCCATGCGTTCCTGTGGCCTCAACTTAATCAAGCACAGCCATGCCAGCTGCTCATCACTGTTACTATAACGATTTGGCGCTGTGCGTGCACACTTGTAAGAAATCAAAAGCTCTTCATCAGCACGACAGTGGGATGAATTCCATCGCAATCATCCGAGCAATGAAGCCGGAGGGAGCATCTTTCATCTCAGGTCAGGAACGCCAAGAAATGAAATCAATGAACAACACAATCAAGGTCAGTTACTATCAGAACGGCATCCATTTTACAGGGGTCAGGCACCAAAACTCGCAAACCGCTTTCACAACCCAGCCATTCCGCGACCTGAACCCGACCCCTGCCCCCCGCCCAAGCTTCTCTGTACTTGCACTTTCTTCTTCCCGTGCCCTTCTGAGTGTCGTTGATCAACTCTCGCCATTGTCCTACCTAGCTAGGAGCGCCGCCATTATCCTGCTGCTCTAGAGAGAGAGAGGGGAAGAAAAATGAAGAGCCCCCCTCGTGCTCCAAGCACGCGTCCTCCTCCTCCTCTGCCGCTCCTGAGCCTGCGGTAGCGAAGCGACGGATCTTTACATGCGGCGCCCGCTCACAGGCCGAGCAGGATGTAGTAGACGAGCGTGATGGGCAGGGCGATGAGCATGCCGAATATGACCCTGCAAAGCCAAGCGGGAAGGAAATGGTGAGCATCTTGCCGGACCGGAGCGTCTTGTCGGCGAGAATGGCGGTACTTACGCCGTGCTGAGGATGTCGGGGTGCACGCTGTACTCCTTGGCGAAGACGAAGGGGACAATGCCCTGCGGCAGCGCGGCCTGTCGTGCGGCCGGAGCCGGAGAGGAAAAGGTTAGAGGAAAAGTGGGGGCTTTTGGTGGCGCGAAAGCAGGAGCACGAGGGGGCCGGGGAAAAGAAGGGACACGGGCACGCCAGGGCTTTCCGCTCCTTGTTTATCCCCTGCTTTTCATTTCACCCCATCGACTCGACTGGATCGTTGAAACCAAAGCGAGTACCTGGACGATGGCGACGTGCAGGAGCGTGCCGCGGAGGCCCACGGCGAAGGAGGCGGCGGTCATGACGGCCGGCCCGGCGAGGAACCGCACCGCCATGGCGTACGTCGCCACCTTGTTCCCGCACGCGATGATCCGCGGCTGCAGCGCCATGAACAGACCTGCACGTTCGCCACACACCGGATCAGGTCAGCGAGAAGAACCCAGCCGCCCACTGTTGCATAGGACGAAATGGTGGCAGCAGCAGCAGCAGCAGGAAGGAAGCATGGAATACCGACCGAGGCTGAACATGGCCATTCCTAGCCCCGCATCCGACAGGATGGAGATGGATCCCAGGACGATTGCCGGCATCGTGAAGTTCCACCTGCAGCGGCGGCAACGAGACAAGCGCGTCAGAATCGCGATTAATGCCGATCACTCCTTTGCCGGATTGGTTGGCGAGGGGCCGCGTACGGACGGACCTGAAGCAGACGAGCGACCAGATGAGGCCGATGAGGCTGGAGTAGGTGTTGGGGTTGCGGATGAGCTTGCGCCACACCATGATCAGGATCAGCCGCGTCATCACGCTCGTCGGCGGCATCGCCGTCGGCCCCGCGCCCATCGCATTGTTCGGGTCCGCCGTCATGGCCTTCTCGTCGCCGGCCTCCGCGTCCCGGTCCAGCGCGCCCCTGTTCCCGAAGCTGAAGTCGTCTCGCTCCACGTTGTAGTCATCCCTCTCCTTGGCTCCGTCCACTGCAATGGTGGTGGCAATAAAGAAAGCAAGAATTGCGCGGACAAATTAGCCCACGAAAGCAGCAGCAAATCGAGCGTGTGCGCGGTGACTGGTGAGAGGGATTGCTACTTTTGCGGGGGGACTTGGCGGCCGCCGCGTCGTTGTAGTCCGGCGCGCCGCCGCCGAAGACGTCCGACACCGGCGACGCGCTGGAGCTCCAGACGAACATGTGGAGGTCCTCGCCCTTGGCCTGCCCGTTGGCGGCCGGCTTCTTGGGCCCCTTGGGCGCCGCGGCCACGGCCGGGTTGGGCGCCGGGTAGTGCCCCGCCCCGGGCGCCGGGTGCTTGGGCTTGGGCGCGTCCTCCTCGTAGTTGGACGGGCGCGGCGTGGCGCCGGTGCGGATGCCGTACGCGTCGGCGGCGCCGAAGTTGGAGCTGCGGCCGACCATGGAGTAGAAGTCGGTGTGGTTGAAGCTGGAGCCCCTGGGCGTGGGGTTCCGCGACGACTGCAGCGAGTAGATCTCGGCGTTGGTGAGGTTGCTGGGGCGCGGCGTGGTGCTGGAGAAGCCCATGGAGCGCCTGGAGTAGATGTCGGAGCGGGAGGCGCTGGAGCGGCGGACGGTGACGTGAATCTTGCCGTCCTCCTTGACCTCAGCCTCCGTCTCGATGGCGTTACTCCGGCCGTCGAGCGAGACGACGTCCGGGTCGACGACGATGGAGGCGATGGCGCCGGCGGTGTCGGGGAACTGCTCGGTGATGAGCATGCGGGCGCCGCGGTACTCGAACATGAAGAGCATGAGGGTGTACCAGATGATGCACTGGAGGACGACGATCTGCACCATGAGGCTGCCGGAGAAGTCGCCGTACATGCCCTTGAGCAGCGGGATGCCCATGACGAGCGTGTTGGGGAGCGTGGAGAGGGAGAAGAGGGTGATGGTCCACTCGAGGCTGCCGCGGCGGGAGAGGTGGCTCCAGGCGGTGAGCATGGCGAGCATCATGAGCTTCTGCAGCGTGTCGGCGGCGATGAAGCGCAGGTTCATGGTGTAGGGGTTGTTGGTGGAGATGAAGTGGAAGGAGAGGAGCGGCACGGCGAAGAGCGCGACGAAGCGGTTGATCCCGGAGCACTGGTCCGGCGTGAAGATGCCCCACCACTTGACGGAGCCGTAGGCGAGGATCATGGCCACGTACAGCGGCACCACCGCCGTCATCACGTGGTAGAAGTCCGTGCCCGTGATCATCTTGCCCGACCTCCTCTGCTTCTTCCTCTCGCGCTCCTGCTCTCGGCCTCGGCTCACTCTGCGGGCGAGCTGGTGAGGGTGTGTGGTGGAGTGGGGGAGTGCGTGGGGGAGAGGTTTATTTAGGCGAGAGGGCAGCGCGGCCCAAGCTTTGTTTGGACCATCCCTTGTTCCCTTGCTTTTATCCGACGCCCTCCCCTGCATCGTGGCTCGGAGGAGGAGGCTGCGACTGCGATGCGGGCGAGTTGGTGAGGAGCAGATGCAGTGCATGCGCCGGGCGATTGTTTATGGCGTATGGGGACAGGTACGCCACACATACGCGTACATCTACTTACGCCCGGCACGGGTACCGTTCCACATCCGTACTAAATGGCCCTTCTGGAAACTAAATCCTCTTCTTCTTTTTTTGAGACCAGATTTTGAAATACAGTCTTGCTACGTCTGAGTCGACTGCCGAGACTTCGTTGTATCGCAGTCGGTAGTGTCTTCCATTGATTTTGCATGGAGATTCATGTATTTTTTTCGTTTTTTTTTCTTCTTACATACTACTTCCTTCATTTTTGTATACAAGGCAACAAACTCATATTACAGGTACCAAGACAAAAGTAAATGTGTGCTTAAGACAATATTGCAAGCTAGCTTGTCTCCTTGTTTGTCGTATTAATTAATGCATATTTTTCTGTCCTACCTACAACAAGTCAATGCTCTCACTTGTTTTAGTTAATTAATGAGGCGCGTGCAAACCAAACTTCTCTCACATACATGCATGCAAAGATAATTAATGTCTTTTCTACTAGTACGAGGCAAACATCATCATTTTTGTCTCGATTGATGTTTGTGGCCTTGTATAGTTGCAAATTGTAATTTTGATTGTGGTATTGTATATAAAAATGGAGGGAGTATATCATTTGACTTAAACTTTGTTAGGTCTTAGTCGACCGAGACCTAACCACACCCGAATAAATTTTTTGATGGATGGATTAAGTTTACAAAATGGTCATTTAGTAAAAAAATAAGTAAATAAGATACAAGGGTCCCGGCATGGCTCGGATGGATCAAGGGACAGACAAATGGTTCCTGGTTGTGGTCGGCCGATCCGCTTCATCGCGTGCGATGCACCTCACGACATGGTTTCCACACCAGTATCAGTAACGTCTTAATCCACACAATGAACGCGAACCAATCTATGATTGGATGATTAGAGGAATTGTGGTATCCCTAGTCCACCAGGGTTCAAATCCCGGTGCTCGCATTTATTTCAGGATTTTCGGCGATGCGCATTCAGTGGGACGAGATGTTCTCATCGACGACGAGGTGCCTACGGTGACTTCGTAAATTTTAAGAAAAAGGTGTATGTGTGTGCGTTCATAGGGATGAGTGCATGCGTGTGTATATGAGCGCTTGTGTCTGTACTGATGTTAAAAAAAGACACTTTTCATTTACTGTGGTGGAGAAACATGAGCCGTCGATCCACAATCCCAACCGAAGCGACGGCGAGACGGTTTTTGCCCCTACGATCGGGGAACTCCCGCGCGCCGTTCGTACGTCGTGAGGCGAAAGAAATGGACTCGCCCGGGCCGTATGGGGAAAGAAGGGAGGCCGTGACTGACGTGTCCGCTCCCCGTCCTTCGCTTTCCGCCAAATCCCGAGCCATCCATCCATCCGTCCGTCCATAACGGAATCGGGAAAAGGCACGCCCAAAATTGCCACAAATGAGGTGAAACCAGGCAGAAAGAGAATCTGCTAGGCTGCGCGCGTAGCGGTGAATATTCCTCCTCATACGGCAAGGGTCAGATCAGATCAGAGCCGCAGCAATCTATCCGGCGCCGTATCTTTCGCTGTCTCTGCGTTGGATTTGATGTGGCGCCGGTCAAGGAGTGCTCCGGCGGCAAGCCAGAAGCCACCCGTGAAGAATGTGCGGTAAAAAATAAGATAGCCGCGAAATAAATGCTCTTTTTTTCTTGCGAGTTAAAGAATGTTCTTTTTGAGCATCAATACAGACACAAACGCTCATATACATGCGCATACACTCACCCCTATGAACTCACACACGCACACCCTACACCTATGAGCATCTCTGAGAGACTGAGCCGGCATATCATCTTGAGATTTACGAAATCACCGTAGGCGCCTCGTCGTTGACGGGAACGTCTCCTCCCACTGAAAGTGCATCGCCGAAAATCCTGAAATAAATCCAGGAATAATGCGAGCACCAGGATTTAAACCCTGATGGGTTGGGGATACCATTGTCCACTTAACCAACTCAACCACAGGTTGATTCGCAGTTAAAGAATGTTCGGAACGTCTTTGTGTGCGAACAAAAGCTGACCTCGACCTGGAAGTACTACACGTTTTTTTTTTCATTTCTTGTTGGACTTGGCCGGACGGCGACCGAAGTAGTGGAAGTAAACCACGGGAGGAAAAACAGAGGTCCAAACCGACAAGCTCGCCACGAACTGCTTCGATTTTTATCGTCGGAATCCGCGCTTCGGGAACCGAGCAGGGCTGTATTTTAACAGCGCCTGGCGGATCATTTTTCTGCCCACTCGCTGTGCGTCCGCTGGCTTGGCCGCAGGTTTGCTTCGCAGGTTTGCTCCGCCTGCATGTTCCCGCTTAACACCCCTCCAACAGAGAGACTCGGCCCAACTTCAACGCACGATCTTAAAGGGACGTCCGTTTGTTTTATATTTTATCCGTTTGGGTCGAGCAATGGAGCGGCGTCCAACCATTTTCCTTAATGCACATATCGACTCTATCTTGTTCGACTGCAGGTAATTTTTTGCAAATAACAAAGCAACAAGGACGTAGCTCACACCAACGGTCATAGTTCATACCGGCAACAAAGTCAGCGGCCGGCAAACATATGCCAGCCTACAGATGGTCGAGCCTCAAAGTTTTAAGCCAACAACAAAGCCAGCAACCGGCACACTAGTCAGCCTTCAAAAAGAACGTCTGTAGTCCGCGGCTGAGGCCTCCCTAGTTCAGGCCGTCTTGGTCGAACATCTCCTTTCCCGGTTCGCGAACCAAGTCTTTCTCTTCAGGGACATGTTGGTCAAGTCGACTCTCATGATTGCTAGCGCCACCTCTTTTGCTTTCGTGACGGCATTGATGGCCTCGATCACGAGCTTCTTCGATTGGGTTGCCTCCTCCATGTCGAGTTTCCTCCTCTTGGCAGCCTCCTCCATGTCAAGTGTAACACGCCGGATGTAACTTTCCCAATTTGTACTCCAACTCTTGCCGTTTCCGGCGTTAAGTTATTTTATTTCCTCGGGTTCGGGTTTTTGCCTCCGTATGTTGTTATCGTTGTCATGCATCTCATATCATGTCATCATGTGCATTGCATTTGCATACGTGTTCATCTCATGCATTCGAGCATTTTCCTTGTTGTCCGTTTTGCATTCCGGCGCTTCGTTCTCCTCCGGTGGTCATTTCTAGCTTTCTTTCGTGTGTGGGGATTAAACATTTCCGGATTGGACCGAGACTTGCCAAGCGGCCTTGGTTTACTCCCGGTAGACCGCCTGTCAAGTTTCGTACCATTTGGACTTCGTTTGATACTCCAATGGTTAACCGAGGGACCGAAAAGGCCTCGTGTGTGTCGCAGCCCAACACCCCTCCATTTTGGCCCAAAACCCACCAAACTCTGCTCCATGTCCTAGAGCGTTCGATCACGATCGCGTGGCCGAAAACCGCACCTCATTTGGACTCTCCTAGCTCCTCCTATGCCTATATATACACCCCCCATTCCAAATTCGCGGTTCCTCTCCCCCCTAACCCTAAAAATTCCCAGATCCGCCGCTCCGGACGTGTCCGGGCGGAGCCGGACAACGTCCGCCGCCACCACCGCCCAACCGGGACGCGCCACGTGGCGCCCGGCGCCCGCCGCCGCCGTGGCCCGCAGGGGCCCGAGGCCGGCCCTCCCGTGCCGCCTCCCTCCTCCAGCCCGGCGCCACCCCTCCGCCGCGCCGCCGCAGCTCGCCGTCGTCGGCCGAGCCCGCCGCGCCGCCCCAGGCCGAGCCGGCCGCGCCGCCCGCCGCCGCCTCCCGGCCCCGCCGCCGGCGACCACCCCGGCCGCCTCCTCCACGCCAGCCCGCCGGCAAGCGCCGGATCCGCCGGTGAACAGTGCGCGAGATCCGATCCGGTTCGCAGCTACAGTAACCCTAGATCTAGGTCATTTTTTTCCTAAGTCTTGAAATCTGCAGATCCAAGTGCCTCTGTTCGGGGCCCCGTAACTTTGCATCCGTAGCTCCGATTTGGGCATATAGCATATCAAAATGTTCATCTCAGAGAGTACATCATTTCATTCTATTGCATCATTTTCATTTGAGCTCATCTTGATGCCCGAAATGCTATTAGAAGAGGGCTACTTGAGTTAGTTGTCAGATCTGTTACTCCGTTTAGCACTTTTGTCATTTTTGCCATGATTACTGTGTGCATGCTATGCCCGTGAGTTCTTCATATGTTTTGTTCAGGGTTTTGTCATATATCCAGAGGTGCAACCCATGTATTTTTAGGATGTGTGTGGTGACTTATGCAAGCTTGCAAAGTGGTGCACTTGCTAATTCTGTTTTCAGGGACTTAGTGATTTCACTAAGTCCTGGGATTGTTTAGTTCATGATGACATATGTTCTTGTTGTTTCCTAGTGATCCGTGCCTCTTTTGAGGATGATCAATAAGGGAGTTTTGTTAATATTGTAGTGCTCTATCAATCCGTGTCTTTATTTGCAATTATGGAGCACCCTAGCTTGAGTCAATTGAGCTCTACTTTTGCTTCGTTATGAATTTGGGCAGATCGTCAACTTGTTTGCGATTTTGCCGATGTTATTGTAGTTGATCCGTGCATGCTATGCCATTGTTCTTGCCATTTCTAGCTTGTATTTTGTGCCTTCTTTATGGGTGTATGATTGTCTTGCCATGACTTGCACCGTGGTGAGTGCATCGAGCTCGTAAACATGCCTTCGTAAGTTATGTTTCAGCATGTCCCAGTTTTCACTAAGTCTGAAAACTGATTATGTTTTTGCTATGTTCGTGTGCTTGTTAGTATATTTTGTGATCCCTTTTGGCTCAAGGTCACTAAGGGACTTTTGTTAAGCTTGTTGAGTAGCTCCATGCCATGTCTTTCTTTGTCATGTTCAGGTCCTGTAGCATGTTGTTTTGTTGCTCCGAAGAGGGCTATATGATCTGAAATTCCAGACAAGTGTTAATTTCACTAAGTCTGAGATCTGTTTTACCATTTGCGTTTTTGACATGCTTGTTTGAACCTCCTAATGGATGAATTGGCCGTAGATCAGTGCTAGACTTTTGTTAAGCATCTTGTGTGCATCCCTGCCATATATTTTGTTGTCATGTTTGGTGGCTGTAGCATGTTCATTTCATTGCATTTAGATGCCTACTTGCTGTAAATCGCAGACCGGTGTCATTTTTGAATCGCTTGCCATTTCCAAACCGTAACTCCGATCTGGCGTTCTTTATATCGTTTTCAAGCGATTTCATCTCATCTTTCCAGTGGCACCCTTGGTATTCCAAGTTGAGGCCAGGTTCATGCATTTTCCTGTCATATCTTGCATTTTGCATCCCGCATCGCATCTCGCATAGCATATCATTTTTGCATCATGTTGTTTGAGTTTGCACGTGGTTGATTGTATCCTTGTTGCTTGTTTGTCTTGTTTGGGTAGAGCCGGGAGACGAGTTCGCTAACGAGGAGCCCGTTGAGTTTGCTTTTGAGGATCCAGTCAACTCTGACAACTGTGCAGGCAAGATGATCATACCCTCGAAATCACTACTATCTTTGCTATGCTAGTTTGCTCGCTCTTTTGCTATGCCATTGCTATGATGCCTACCACTTGCTTGCAAGCCTCCCAAATTGCTATGTCAAGCCTCTAAACCACCATTGTCCTAGCAAACCATTGATTGGCTATGTTACTGCTTTGCTCAGCCCCTCTTATAGCGTTGCTAGTTGCAGGTGAAGATTGGAGGCCGTTCCTTGTTGGAACATTTATTTACTTGTTGGGATATCATTATATTGCCATGTTATCTTAATGCATCTATATACTTGGTAAAGGGTGGAAGGCTCGGCCTCTCGCCTAGTGTTTTGTTCCACTCTTGCCGCCCTAGTTTCCGTCATATCGGTGTTATGTTCCCGGATTTTTGCGTTCCTTACGCGGTTGGGTTATAATGGGAACCACTTGATAGTTCGCCTTGATTAAAGCTTTTCCAGCAATGCCCAACATTGGTCTTACCATTTGCCACCTAGCCTTTTCTTTCCCTTGGGTTCTGCAGACTCAAGGGTCATATTGTTTTACCCCCCCCCCCGGTCCAGTGCTCCTCTGAGTGTTGGTCCAACCGAGCGATGTCCGGGGCTACCAGGGGCAACTCTGGGCTGGCCTACCCGACGTCTGGCTCATCTGAGTGTGCCCTGAGAAAGAGATATGTGCAGCTCCTATCGGGATTTGTCGGCACATTCGGGCGGTGTTGCTGGTCTTGTTTTAACCTGTCGAAGTGTCTTGAATTACCGAGATACCGAGTCTGATCGGAACGTCTTGGGAGGAGGTCTATTCCTTCGTTGACCGTGAGAGCTTGTCATGGGCTAAGTTGGGACTCCCCTGCAGGGTTTGAACTTTCGAAAGCCGTGCCCGCGGTTATGGGCAGATGGGAATTTGTTAATGTCCGGTTGTAGATGACTTGAACCTTAATTAATTAAAATGAATCAACTGAGTGTGTTACCGTGATGGCCTCTTCTCGGCGGGGTCCGGGAAGTGGACACGGTGTTGGAGTAATGTTTGCACAGGTTGCTCTCTAGTTTCTCGCCCGCGCTTTGCCTCCTCTTCTCGCTCTCCTTTGCGAATAAGTTAGCCACCATACTTGCTAGTCGCTTGCTGCAGCTCCACTCATATTTTACCTTGCCTTACCTATAAGCTTAAATAGTCTTGATTGCGAGGGTGCGAGATTGCTGAGTCCCTGTGGCCCACAAATTACTATTACACCAGATGCAGGGCCTGATGATTCTGCTCCAGGAGACGCGTGTGAGCTCAAGTGGGAGTTCGACGAAGACTCTCAACGATACTATGTTTCCTTTCCTGATGATCAGTAGTGGTGCCCAGTTGGGGGTGATTGGGACCGTGTCGCATGTTGGGTTCTCTTTTATTTTGGCGCCGTAGTCGGGCCATGAGTGTTTGGATGATGTAATGTTATTTATGTACTTGATTGACGTGGCGAGTGTAAGCCAACTATGTTATCTTCCCTTTTATTATTACATTACATGGGATGTTTGTGAAGATTGCCTAACTTGCGACATATGCCTTCAATGCGATTATGCCTCTAAGTTGTGCCTCGACACGTGGGAGCTATAGTCGCATCGAGGGTGTTACATCAAGCTTCTTTGTTTGGAGGTCCAAGTATATCGTCATTTGCTCCTCCTTTCCTTGCTTCTCCTCTCATCCCTCACTTCCTTTTGAGTCATCAAGCCCAGCAAAGTTGCTTGCAAGGCGATGGATGCCGCTTCACGTTTCTCGTCGACCTTTGAGTTGGTCTTGTCCCTCGGCCTCTTGAGAAAATCTCCATTCTCAGCCACGCCCCCCCTTCCCCTCTTCTTTAGAGCGACATATTGATATTTGAACTGGAGACAATCTTTGATGAGCAACCAACAAATGGGTGAGAGTGAAAAGGCTTGTTCTTTTGCCGGGTTTTGAAGGCTTCCAAAGATTGGAATGCCTACAGAATCAAAGAGAAGGCCACAGATGTAATAGTACACGAGATACAACAAAACATAAACATGGCATAGCAATGAAAATAGGAGAGGTTATGCCAAGTCACCCATGCCTAGGCCACTCATGGGACGGGCTTCGATGCTCTCAAGCGCGACACAATACTTGGTGCATACTTGTTGAATGAACCCCCATCTCTTGTGGACTTAGTTGATGCCTCGTATGCTAGCAATCTTGTAGGGCGCAAACTTCCTTCGCTCATGAAATGTTTTATGAACTCTCATCCAAGAGACAGATCATTTTTGCTTTGTATTGGGATCTTGGCTATCTCCATCCAACTCTCACAAATCAAAGTGTCCGCTTCTTTGTTGTATGATTCCGTGCGAATGCTTTGCTTCTTCCTTTGCGCCTCGACTCTTCGGGTGAGCTCATCTATAAACAATGGATCCTCCGCAATGTCGACCTCTTCTTCCTCATCTTCGCAAATACACGTCATAATCTTCATGCCATGAGTTGCCATGGTCGTCGCCTCTTCTTCTCAATGGGCACCGAAGCTATCGGCACCATATTGGTCGTGGTCGCCTTGGAGAAGCCATCTGGGTCTATCTTAGGGTAGCAAGCGACACCGGTATCTATCTTCGTGTGCCAGGTGACCCCATTTTATCTATCTTAGAGCATCTACAAATGGGCACCCCAAACCCCCTCAAACGCCCGGGCGGAAAGGCCGGTCAGTGACTCGATAAAAAAAATACCGACCCGGACGGACGCCTCTAACCCCCGCGACGACCAGTTTTTTCCCGGCAAACCTGCACCACCCCCAAACACCTAAGAGCATCTATGTCCGGACTTGGCAAATCCGCCCCTTGGGACCGGCGGGCGCGTCCACAAACAGTGACGGGCGGCCCCTCATTTGGGCTGCCACACATCCACACGCCTCAAATGCGGATCCTCAAATCCACGCAATTCATGCATGTCGATCATACGATACAAATCATCACAATTCAATAGTCGAAACAAAAGCGACAAAGCAAAACAAATCATAGTTCAACAGTCTGGACATGCCAAAATGAAATCAAAGTCCGAGCATGATGAGCCACTCGTTGGATGGCCGGATCACTCATCGGACGCCATCCATGTTGCTTGCTCTACGGCCATCCTAGCCTCCTAGTCCACCTACATCCTTGTTGCATGCTCCATCTGCATCCTTGTTGCATGCTCTGAAAGAAATATGCCCTAGAGGCAATAATAAAGTTATTATTTATTTTCTTATATCATGATAAATGTTTATTATTCATGCTAGAATTGTATTAACCGGAAACATAATACATGTGTGAATACATAGACAAACAGAGTGCCACTAGTATGCCTCTACTTGACTACCTCGTTGATCAAAGATGGTTATGTTTCCTAACCATAGACATGAGTTGTCATTTGATTAACGGGATCACATCATTAGGAGAATGATGTGATTGACTTAACCCATTCCGTTAGCATAGCACTCGATCGTTTAGTTTGTTGCTCTACAGGTGTCTCCGAAGGTACTTGTTGGGTTGGCGTATTTCGAGATTAAGATTTGTCACTCCGATTGTCGGAGAGGTATCTCTGGGCCCTCTCGGTAATGCACATCACTTAAGCCTTGCAAGCATTGCAACTAATGAGTTAGTTGCGGGATGATGTATTACGGAACGAGTAAAGAGACTTGCCGGTAACGAGATCGAACTAGGTATTGAAATACCAACGATCGAATCTCGGGCAAGTAACATACCGATGACAAAGGGAACAACGTATGTTGTTATGCAGTTTGACCGATAAAGATCTTCGTAGAATATGTAGGAGCCAATATGAGCATCCAGGTTCCACTATTGGTTATTGACCGGAGACGTGTCTCGGTCATGTCTACATAGTTCTCGAACCCGTAGGGTCCGCACGCTTAAAGTTCGATGACGGGTATATTATGAGTTTATGTGTTTTGATGTACCGAAGGAGTTCGGAGTCCCGGATGAGATCGGGGACATGGCGAGGAGTCTCGAAATGGCCGAGACGTAAAGATCGATATATTGGACGACTATATTCGGACTTCGGAAAGGTTCCGAGTGATTCGGGTATTTTCGGGAGTACCGGGGAGTTACGGGAATTCGTATTGGGCCTTAATGGGCCATACGGGAAAGGAGAGAAAGACCTCAAAGGGTGGCTGCACCCCTCCCCATGGGCTGGTCCGAATTGGACTAGGGAGGGGGGGGCCCTTCCTTCCTTCTCCTTTTCCCTTCCCTTTCCTTCCCTCCTACTCCTACTACTTGGAAGGGCTCCTAGTTCTACTAGGAAAGGGGGAATCCTACTCCCGGTGGGAGTAGGACTCCCCTAGGGCGCGCCATAGAGAGGGCCGGCCCCTCCCCTCCTCCACTCCTTTATATACGTGGCCAAGGGGGCACCCCATAGACACAACAATTGATCTCTTGATCTCTTAGCCGTGTGCGGTGCCCCCCTACACCATAATCCACATCGATCATATCGTAGCGGTGCTTAGGCGAAGCCCTGCGTCGGTAGAACATCATCATTGTCACCACGCCGTCGTGCTGACAAAACTCTCCCTCAACACTCGGCTGGATCGGAGTTCGAGGGACGTCATTGAGTTGAACGTGTGCAGAACTCAGAGGTGCCGTGCGTTCGGTACTTGATCGGTCGAATCGTGAAGACGTACGACTACATCAACCGCGTTGTGCTAACGCTTACGCTTTCGGTCTACGAGGGTACGTGGACACACTCTCCCCTCTCGTTGCTATGCATCACCATGATCTTGCGTGTGCGTAGGAATTTTTTGAAATTACTACGTTCCCCAACATGCTCCTGCATCCTTAGCTCCTGTTTCGCTGCTGCCATAACCAACATGGCCGTCTCATACCCTCTATGCTCTTTGATCTCCTTCTTTATCCCCACAAGACACTTCTTTGCATGCTCACCCATGAGGCTTTCAATTGCCAACATTATCTTGGCATCCTCCGCGCCCCAAGTGATCTGCAGTCTTTTCTTTTCAAGCTCAATCTCTCCAAATGTCTTGGCCCTCTTGATTTCTCATTTGATCGCCATGGGGGGACAACTGCTCGTCGAGGCCTGCGTCCGCTCCCTGCGTCGACGCCTCTTCCCTCTCCCATTGCCTCCATCGCCGGCTCCTTCGGGCGATGTTCTCCGATTTGCACGACGTCGCCGAGGATGGGAGACCGACGAACAACGCAGACGTAGCCTCGGTCGCGGCGGTCGAGGACGGACTGGACAACATCTACGCCTGCGGATCGGGACCGGTGGCGAGGATGAGGAGCAAGTGTGGCTGACAGCGAGGGCTTGGACGCGGGGATTAATGGAGGGCGAAAGGTTTGATAGATTTGGTGCAATTTATGGTGGGATAGGCCTATCGGATTTGACGTGGCGGACCCCCTGCCCTATATTTGTGCTGGATATGAGGGGTGCCGGCCAGCCCAAGTGTTTGGGTCCATTTGAGGCTTCCGTTTGGGTCGGTTTTTTTTACCGAGTCGCTTACTGGACTTTCTGCCGGGGCGTTTGAGGGGGTTTGGGATGCCCAGCTGTAGATGCTCTAAGATAGATAAAATGGGGTCACCTGGCACAGGAAGATAGATACCGGTGTCGCTTGATATCCTAAGATAGACCCAAATGGCTTCTTCAGCGAGCTCCTTCTTCCTCTGGCCGTTCCTTCCTTCATAAATTCTAAATTCTAAATTCTGTGGACTTACACCCTTCCGAGTGCTTCAAGGTGGACAAGTGCTAAGCATGCCACATCGGCGAAAAAATGACATGACACAACATTTAAGAAAAGGAGAGAGCACTTTGGTGACCCAGAAAGAACCAATGCAAAGCGCGAGAACCTAGGCAAACCACTTAAATGAAACAATTTGACCAATGCACGAAAGACTTCAGGTGCTACCTCATTAAATAAAGTATGTTTAGCAACTACAAGTTAAGCACCTACATATGCATTGGAAAGTTGAGTTGCTAAGGTATTTAATGCACTTAGCACCTCACCTAAGCACCTTTGCATTGAAAGAAGTCTTAAGTAGCTACAGTGTGATGGTTAACGGTAACAAAGCAATGCTAAGAAAAACAGAGCAATGGTAAAGGCGTGCTCCTAAAATACCCACAAAAGCCGGCCAGGGTGTCCGTCAGACATTTTAGTAGATACTACTGTCTTCAAAAAACAGTAGCAGCAACGCAAGCTTTTATCCTGTTCCTTGAATGCTGGCCGCATGGGAATAACTTTGAACTAATTCCATGCGTCTGGACCACGATCGTGGCCGTACGAAGAGATGTTGGGACATACACATCTTATCAATTCCCTCCAGCACCACCATCGGCCGTAAACTGCATTATTATTTACCCAGCTAACGAGGGGGCCAGCATGGGATGCATGTAGGAGTACAAGACTGGCCAGCGATACTCTGTAAAGATGCTGGGGCATGCACATCTCATCAGTCTCCAGTGCCATTATCGGCTGTGAACTCTACTTACCCAGCTAGCTAATGCGAGGGCGAACGTGTACTAGACCGGCCGCCGATACGCTGTAAAGCGCAAAGGCATCGGCGTCCGCACGGTGCCCCCATATGAGCGCCACCATGGCCGAGCACGGGTTTAAAAATGGGTGGAAGAGAGAGAAAGGCTGCCCTGATGATAGGGCCGTTGTTTATAATTAACTAGGAGATGATGGGGAGATTAGTGGCAGTACGACGAGTGATCAGTGCTGCCGCCCCAGCTCAGATTCCGAAATGGCATGCCAAAATGTTATCTTCTTCTTCGCATGAGCGGGAAACAGGGGCTTCCGGGTAGGCTCTGGCGCGGTTGCCGTTGAGCTGATCCATGAAACGGGGGATTTTGCTGCTGAGCCGGGTGAAACCGCTCCATGATCGGCTCACGCCTGATCCGGCCCTGTTTCCCGGAAGGCAAGGAAATTGTTCTTTTTTACGCCCTGCAAGCCGTGATAAAGAAGAAGAAGGGCCCCTGGCCCTGGCCCGTGAATTCTGATGCCCTAGCTAGCTAGGGTCCTTGCTACACTGTAGTACACACTACTCCAGTTGCAAGTCGAGATTCTTTGATGAATGTGTAGCTGTAGTGCTGTGGATTTGCGTCCGCTGGTGTGCTCGTCGCCCTTCTGTAGAGGATCCGGGCACAGTGCCGTGGTACGTGGAGCCTAGGCCACCCACCCAGCCGTAGATAGATAGCCATGATGCGATTGCGTCGATCTCCGGTGAAGCAAGCAGGAGTCCACGGGTTAAGGGATGAGGAGTCAACTGCTGTATTCCGTTCCATCCTTTCCGGCCGCCAATTCCGCGGCGTGGATGGGCCAGGGGGGCGAGGGATCTCGCCGTCATGGGCCTTGGCGTGCGGCCGACTCGTCTCATCTACTCGCTCCCAATGAGGACGCGGCGAATAATAATAGTAGACGATCTACGCTACGCTACTCCACCCTACTGTGTATCGGCAGCGGCTCGCTGCCGATGCCGATGATCATGGGTCGCTCCGTAGCCGTAGCCGTAGCCGCCGTAGGTCGCAGCAGAGAAGCAACGGACGCCGACGGTAGGGAAGGAAAACGTGGGACGGTGGGAGGGGCTTCGGAGGACCATGCGCCGTGTCGAGCGAGGCCCGGGCTACGAACTGGCCCAAGCCCACCGGCGCGCTGGTCCACGCCGGCAGCACGTCCCTTCCGTGCTCTGTGGCCACACGACGCGGCCGACCCGTCGAACTCAGCCCCTCGCCGGTGAGCTGTACCGATCGGCCGCTCCTGTTCCGGCACGCACGCCGGCCGGACTCCTGTGCCATTGCATGTACATGTGGGGGACGGCCGGCCCGGTAACTCTCCGTCTCCTCGCTCGCCCGCACCATCGCAGCTCATCATCCGTCCATCGGCGGCAGCATGATGGATCGACCGATCCAAATCAGATCAACGCGCTGTCTGCGGTTTCCCGTGACAGCCGCATGTGCCGCTGCTCGCTGATCCATCCATCCATTCGTTCACTATAACGTAACGCGTGCCGGCCGCGGCTCGTGCGCGCTAATCCTCCCCCGGTTTGACCGGTCGGCCCTCGTGCGGCGCCGCTCGTCGCTAATACGGCCGGGACCGGCCAGCTCGTGCGCCGCATGTTAGCTCATGATCAGAGAGAGAAGATCAGGTCGAATTCTGCGAACCTGGAGCCGGGGCCTGGACTGTAGGGAGCCCCAGGCCATGGCGTGTTTCCGAAGCCAGTGTATGAGCAGTCGCCCGTCCTTGCCGCCATACTGTTTGCCGTCCCCCACATTCGCCGATCCGGCTAGCATTGCTGCCCCCGCCCTGCATAAGACCGAGCATCTTTTTTCAGCAGGACCAGACGGGCCGATACGGCGGTGGATCGCCGTACCGGAGCCCGATCTTATTGACCGTCCTCCGCGTATCCACGGACGGCGCCCGCTTTCCAGCCCGTCCACGGTGACCACCGCTCCCGGCGCCTGATGGATTGGGGTCCAGTGTGGACCGTGCGGTGACACATGCACTGCCGATCAATCAACCATGTTGGTTAGTTAGCCGTATTGTATCAGTTCGTTAGTGGTGCTCCTGAATACGTACGTACTGTATTTGATAGGGCGGCATGGCGTGTGCGCTGCTTACGGATTACATACGTAGAGGGAGACACGGACGCAGGGTTTGTGCAAAACATTCCTCGGTTGGGGTAGACCACGGTCGTTGAGATTTGAGAAATTTGTAGTGGTGATCCATCCCACCGGGCGTCTTCCTCGAATCCGGGAATATGTCAGGGTACGTACGGTGAGTTTAGTACTAGCAAAAGAGGAATAGGATAATACCGCCACCTACGTATATACACGATGTAAACAAGTACGGAAAGCGCGTGCGTCGGTAAGTATAATCTGTGCAGCATTATGGCCCTAAAATAGTCCCGATATACATCAGTCTTGTGCGGGCCGGTGGTTGGTGCGATGCTACGTTTCGGATCGGCAACAAAACCCGGGTAGAATAGTAGGAGTACTACTGTGTTTGTCACTGGCAGTGTGGTTTCAGATGGAACAGCTTACACTCCACAAAAAATAGAGGTAAAAGCACGGCAGACCCAGGAACTTGTCCGGCCCGTGATGTTTCAGCCCACAAACTTGCAAAACTCCACTCCACCACCCACAAACTTGCAGCCCATGTGCAAAAACACCCAAAGCCAATCCCGTTGCGACATCTGGCCGAGGCGGAGCCGAGGCGTTCGTCGCTCCCTTTTGCAGAAACTCCCCTGACATTTACCAGTACTGAACCCGCACTCCACATCTATGGCGACAGTTGATTCAGTATAGAAAGAAGACTGGCTGTACTAACACAAAACGCTACTCGTATTCAGTTGGCAAAGGACAATAGAGCACAATGGCAGATCCTGGGTTTGAAACCCGGGCCAAACCCTTTTTTTGCCATTTTTAACATAGAAAAGATTCAGACTGAAACATAGAAATCAGTTCAGAATTTGCTGTACATATGTGGTTTGGCAAACTCTGTTTTGCCCTGTCGTTTCATCTCTCCACAGAACTCGCGCGCTGTGGCGACGGTTCAGCTCCAAGATGACGTCATCTGTCTCGGCGGCGTCGCCGGCGACCGGCGCAGGCATGGAGCAGCCGGAATCCGTCGGTTTCGTCCGTGAACCTGGAGCTATCCCCCCGACTATGGTATGCCCTGTTATGCTCTGTTCTGCGCCAGTCTTGTTGCGTCTTTTGTGGGGGTGGGGGTTTGGTAGGGTTCTTGAACTAGGACGATCGGTTGGATTCAGACGGATATATAGATGATTCGAACGGCTGTTTGCAGGTGAAGTAATTAGGATGGATGGATCTTCTTGGTTAGCCGATGGATTTGTGCTAGGGTTTGCTTGTTTCGGTGTCTGTAGTTTGAAATTTGGTTGGATGTCGTATTACATGTCAAAAATTGTTACTTTTTATTGGATTGTATGTGCACATGCATTGCTGCTGCTGAAGATGGTTGTGATTTGAGCATTTCAACAAGATTTATATGTGAAGAGGGATTTTGATTGCAGCATCATTATTAGGCTGTATGTTTAATTTGTAGCTAATAAACACAACTTGTGTTTGCTGTTTTGCAGTTTGTGATTCTGCAATGGGAGTAGCAGTTGAGAGTATCTTCTTTACTCTGGAAATTGAGCACAGTGGTCTGTTTTGTGGGCCAAGCAATAATCTGGAATATTATGGGGCTACTCTAGAGATATTGGATTATTGCAGTGCAGCTAATTTGAGCTATTCTGTCCTCCAAGAGCATCTGAAGTGGCTAGGCTATGGTGTTGATGAGCAGAACATGTACTGGTGCAGACCTGGGCATGAGTTATCAGATGGATTGGTGCATATTAGGGGAGATGCAGATGTCCAAGATATGATCAAAGTAGGTGCAGATCACAAGGTACTTCACATGTTGGTTGATCATTCAAACTTCATACAAATCTGCAGGGATGATGTGATATATAAAGGAAGCCCAACATTGGCAGTTGTTAGCAGTCCTACAAAAATGCCAAGTAGGGCTGTTTGTGAAGCTCAAGTTTTGAATGAAGATCCCATATCTGAGATGGCACCAAAAGCAAATAATGCCAATGAAGATGGTAATGAGGAAGCAGAGCTAGCAGACACAGATACTGACTTCAGTGATAGTGATTATGAGATTGATGAGGGAGATGATGATTTGTTTGATGACAACATTGATTTTGATGTGCATGAAGAAGAGGAGGTGGAGGAGCCAGATGTGGAATCTGAGTATGTTCTTGATGATGAAGATTTGCACCTGACAAAAGAAGAAGAAGAGTACTTGAATTACAAATTCAGGGCTTTCAATGCAAAAGTTGACATGAAATCACCTATTTTTAAAGTTGGCATGGTTTTTGCTGATGTGAAGGAGCTCAGAAATGCTTTAACAGCATACTCTATTAGGCAAAGAGTTAAGATCAGGAAGGTAAAAAATGAGCCATCTAGGCTGGATGCAGTATGTCAGAAAGGTTGCCCCTGGATGTTGAAGGCTGGTAAAGACAACAGAACAGGGGGTTTTGTCATCAAGGCATATGTAGCTGAGCACAGATGTCCAAAAAAATGGAAGTTGAGGTCCCTCACTTCAAAATTTCTAATAGCATACTTCATAGATGAATTTAGGGATGATCAGAAGATGTCACTTGGAACTTTCTCAAGGAAGGTTACAAAGGAGTTCAATGTGACACCAAACAGATGGAAGTTAGCTAGAGCAAGGAAACAAGCTCTCAAGGAGATACATGGAGATGAGGAGGAGCAATTCAACAAATTATGGGACTATGGAAGTGAACTGAGAAGATCTAACCCAGGTTCCACATTTCTCCTATCCACTGCTCTTGTGAAGGACACAAATTTTCCATTAGGGAGGAAATGCTTGAAAACCCTTTACTGGTCTTATGATGCATGTAAAAGAGGCTGGCTCAAGGGCTGTAGACCAATTATTTTTATTGATGGATGTCATATGAAGACCAGGTTTAAGGGAATTTTGCTGAGTGCTGTTGGCATTGACCCAAATGATTGTATATTCCCTATTGCCATGGGCTGGGTAGAAGTGGAATGCACTAGTTCGTGGGAGTGGTTCTTAACCACAGTAAGAGATGATCTTAATGTGAGAAACACTACTCCATTTACAATAATGAGTGACAAGCAAAAGGGCTTAATAAATGCAGTTAAGAAGGTTTGGCCAGATTCAGAGCATAGATTCTGTGTGAGACATATATACCAGAATTTCCATGAAAAACACAAAGGGGAAGTGCTGAAGCAGGATCTATGGGCCATAGCAAGATCTCCAAACAAAGTTAAATGGAGAGAGAACTGCCAAAGGATGGATGGGCACTGCTCTGCTGCATTTCACTGGACTGAAAGATTGGATGTGAATACACGGGTTAAAGCTTATTTTAGTGATTTCAGCAAGTGTGACATTCTGCTAAACAACAATTCAGAGGTTTTTAACAGGTAATTTGTCACAAAATGTTGTTCTGCTTATCATATAAACACACTTGCATATTATCATGTTTATTGTGCTTATCATATATAGCCTATTGTGCTTATCATCCATAGCCTATTGTGCTTATCATACATATGTTCTGAATGGCTTATCATTTCCATGTGCAGCTATATTCTGGATGCCAGAGAGATGGCAGTTCTATCTATGCTAGAAAATATCTTTTATAAGATAATGCACAGGATGATGATTAAGCAGAGAGAGGCAGTGGAAAAGTGGACAGGAAACAGAGTTTGTCCTAAGATTTTGAAAAAACTTGAGAAAAACACAGCTTATGCTGCTAATTGCCATGTTTCTCCAGCTGGTCAAGAACTGTTTAGAGTGCAATCAGGCAACTCCAGCTACTTAGTGGATCTGTGCTTGCACAAATGTGAGTGTAGAAGGTGGCAACTGTCTGGTGTTCCTTGTGGGCATAGCATTGCTTGCATGAGGGAAGAGAGAATTAACCCTGAGGACATGGTGCATGATTGCTACACAGTGCAGACCTACCTGAAAGCATATGGTTATACCCTGGTTCCTTTAAGAGATCCAAAAGACTGGGAGAAGATTGAAGCTGACAAAATCTATCCTCCAGTGTTCACAAAGCAGGTGGGAAGGCCAAAGAAAAATAGGAAGAAAGCTCCAGAGGAGAAAATCAAAGGTGGTGTGAGGTATTTGAACAAAAAAGGAGTAACTATGCATTGTTCTATTTGTGGCAAGCCTGACCACAACAGGAAGGGCCACTACAAGTACCAGGAGGCCCTACTTGGAGGAGGATATGAAATAGATGAAAATTATGATGACCCTTCTTTTCTTCAGGTAACTTCTACAAATATGACATTTTTTCTCACTTTGTTGTTAAAATGTTAGAGCTCCTTCTGATGATGATTGTATGCTATGTGCAGAACATTTTCCCTGGGCTGGCAAATCCTACACTAGATCCCTCACGGCAGCCACAATCAATGGTCTTCAACATGGCACAAAGAGAGAGATCATTCAGAGCTCCTCATAGAGAGCATGGACCATTGCCTCAGCAATCCTCTTTTGTTGCAGCTGCAGGTGATTCCATTCCACAACCTAGAGTTATTACAACCGAAATGAACATAGGCAGGAGTACAAGAGCAACCCGAAGAGATGAAACAGGGGAAGGATCACAACATGTTGCAAGAGGTAATAAAAGACAGAGGGGAGCTGGAAGAGGAGCTGCTGATATTGCAGGCACATCTGTAGCTGCTGCTAGGGGAAGAGGAGCTGGAAGGGGAAGGATCTCTGGAAGAACTGCAGGAGGTAGAGCTGGAAGAGGAGCTGGAAGGGGAAGGAACACTGCAGCAGCTAGTACTGGAAGAGGTGTTGGAATATCTTCAGGTGTTGACACATCTTTAGGACTTGGATTTGGTACTGGAAGAGGTGCATATTACTGGTTGTTTGGAGATGACAGGGCTACAGAAATTCCAGATCTCAACTTGTAGGCCATTCCATTAGTACACCTACAAGTTCATGAATGAACTTCATTTTGTCTCACCAAATGTAAGAGTTCATGGATGAACTTTCTTTAGTGATGTATTTTGTGACAGCAAACTCCATGGTGCTGCTGCTAAACTTAAGTGTATTCTGTGACAGCAAACTCTTTTATGCTATACTTGTTTAAATGATGTTTGAACTAATCTCTGCTGCTTAAAATATGTGCTCAATTTCTGCATTTTTCAGCCATTGTACATATGTACATCAAATTCTGAATTTTTACTGTCATGGTACATATGTACAGCAAATTCTGAATTTTTTCAGTCATGGCACATATGTACAGCAAATTCTGAACTGATTTCTATGTTTCAGTCTGAATCTTTTCTATGTTAAAAATGGCAAAAAAAAGGGTTTAGCCCGGGTTTCGAACCCAAGATCTGCCGTTGTGCTCTATTGTCCTTTGCCAACTGAATACAAGTAGCGTTTTGTGTTAGTATAGCCAGTCTTCTTTCTATACTGAATCAACTGTCGCCATTAGATGTGGAGTGCGGGTTCAGTACTGGTAAATGTCAGGGGGGTTTCTGCAAAAGGGAGCGACGAACGCCTCGGCTCCGCCTCGGCCAGATGTCGCAACGGGATTGGCTTTGGGTGTTTTTGCACATGGGCTACAAGTTTGTGGGTGGCGGAGTGGAGTTTTGCAAGTTTGTGGGCTGAAACATCACGGGCCGGACAAGTTCCTGGGTCTGCCGTGCTTTTACCTCCAAAAAATATGTCTGGCTGAATTTAAAACCTATTGGGGTATCGCCATATCAGAATTGAATACGGCTAACAGCAGCTGGGGAGCACCCCCCAAAAAAAGGAAAAACACAGCAGCTGATGGACGACGAGTCAACGACCCGGAGTCCGGAGAAGTGCTGAAAGACGACGACGACGATGGTGATGCGCGTGTGCGTACAGTTGATTACATGTTTAGCCTTCGGAAATAAAACAACGAAACAATAAAAAACAAAATAAATGGAAAATATGAAGCACATCGTGGAGCATGGAGTTTCAGATGTCGCTGCTCTTCCTTCGCCTCTGATCATCGAGCAAGTGGTGTCTGTGAGTGGCATGACCATCGAGTCAAGTGTGTCGGCACCTGCTCCAAATTCTAATGCTCTCTTCGCAAATGAGCTTTGTGACTTGCTTGCCAGCGTGGAGGTTGCTAGACCTGGTTTGGGTAGGTCAATTGCTTGCCTCCTAACTGGGACGCCAATAAGGGGCAAATCAAAGAAGGTCGGCAAAGGCAAGAGTGGTGCCATAGGCAAGATGAATGTGCTTGCTTGATGGATGATCTCCAATCTCTCAGCTCGTCCTCTTGGACTGGGTTGCCTTTGTGGTCTGGGAGGAGCATGATATCTTGTGTCGACGTGTTCTTCTTGGGTCACTTGGCATGGTAGCAATGTCGAGGTTGTTTGTTGTTAGTTTGGAGGGGCGTATGTGTCGTTGTGGGGTTTCATGTCATGTGAGTAGTTCGTCTGTGATACGTTTGTAATGATTTTTGCCCGATTTTCCATAATTAATTGGGCAATTATCTTCTGAATTAATCGATGAGGCAAAATTTTTGCCTCCGTTTCAAAAAATAATACAAAGAAATATAGACAAAGTAAGAAACAAAGTAAAAACCTGAAATAGAAAGACAGAAAAAGAAAACTCATAAAAGCAAAAACCATAAGAAACACAACAAAAAAAGAAAAAATAATAAGAAAACTGGGCGGAAACCCGAAGAAAACAAGCTGAAAAATCCATTAAGGGGCCTGGCCCATAGCGCGCTCCCCTGCGTGAGACTGAGGGCTAATAGGAAGGCCGATCCAATCCGGCGTGCAGGTTGCTTGCTAGCGCGAGTTGGCGCGCACCCTCCAACTTCCACCGGTATAAATTTTGCGCTGGCCCAACTAGTCCTTCCCGGTTTTGGGAAGGTTCTCAGCCGTTCTTTTTCCGTCCTTTTCTGGTTTATTCACCATTTTTCATTTTCATTATTTTCTTCCTTTTATCACCTTTTTTATTTCCTTTCTTTTTTTCATCTTCATTTTTCTTTTATTCATGTTAGTTTTTTCCTTTTTATTTTTAATTTCCTTTTTTGCTTTAATTTTCCTTTTTCTTTTTTCATTTCATGAACCTGTTTTCAAATCCATGAACTATTTTTTGAAATCATGAACCTATATTTAAAAAAACCCAGAACATTTGTATTATTAAAACTGTAAATAAATTCAAAACATTTTTTACTAGCAAACATTTTTCGACTCACAAACATGGTTTTTGAAACTTTCGAAAATATTTTTGAATTGGCGAACATTTCTTTTCAATCAATGAACGTTTAATGGAATTTCGAAATAATTTTTTAAATTCATGAACATTTTTGTATGGTGGAGATTTTTAACATTGACCAACATTTTTTGTAATTTCACAATCATTTATTGATATTTGAAAGTTTTTTAGAAAAATCATTACTAATATTTTTCAACCTCACAAATATTTTGTGAATACGTGAATACTTTTCTAAAAATCATGAACTTTTTTTAAAATTCGCAAACAATTTATTAATACGTGAATATTTTTTCCAAAATCACAAACATTTTTTGAATCCACAAAACTTTATGATTTGTTTGATTTTGGAAATTATGAAATATTTTATAGAATAAAAAACAAGAACTAAATAGAAAAAAGGAAAAGAAAAAGAAAAAACGAAATGAAAAAAAGAGTGGGGTGTCCAACCCTGCAATGTGCACAATTGTTATTTTTTCCCTATATATAATCAATTTAATCTCTACTATACTTTAAAAGAAAGAATGTAAGGTTCACATTTCACTTTTCTTCCCACCATCCCTTCGTCCAACCTTCCATGTGTATGATAATTAATCTCCTTTATTTACTTATCTTCTGAACCAATGTACTTTAATTTACTTACCAAATTTCTAATCATAATATTAAGGAATTCACTATCAGAATTTGATTAACATTTATTTATACAATCACATTATTATTGACAGGTAAATCAGAAACTAACGTACTAGAATATTCTTATCATGTTGCAACGCACGGGCATTGTTCTAGTAATCTTATAAAAAATTATATGAAATATTTATTTTAATACGTCGCACTGATTGCAGACCATTTAGGCACGTCTATGAGCGATGCCTCCCTGTCGCTTGCCGCGAATGCAATATCTTGCCTACATGGTGGGGTGTGGGCTGCCCCATAGTCTTATTTATTTTTGATTTATTTTAATTTTTCTTTCTATTTTTACTCTCGTGTGCTTTTTGTTGGTTTGTGTTCTGTTTCCTGTTTCGTCTTTTGGATTGTTTTTCTGTCTTTTATTTTCTTTTGTCTCAACGCATTTCCTTGTACTTTGTCCCATTTTTTCTCTTTCTTTTTTGTACTTAAAATATACTCAACAATTCTTAAAATGTGTGGGAACTTTATAAAAAAATGCAACCATTTATTTGAAAAAACTAAACACTTATTTATAATTAAGTTAGCAGCTTCTTTAATGTGTGAATGCTTTCTCTAGTAATATGAATTGTTTTTCTAAAATCAATGTGTGAACACTCTTTCAAAATTATATGGAAATTTCAAGTACATTAACACTGTTTTTACATACACGTCAAACATTTTTTAATTGATTGAATGTATATTAATTTATATTCACATTTTGTGTTGATCTATATGAACTCTTTTTTATATACATGAACATTTTTTTACAACATATGGATAAAATTTTCAATTTCTCTCTAAATTTAAAACTGATAATAAAAACATATTTTTTATATTTTCGAGAAAATATAGGATTTAACTTAATGGTTGCGTTGACTGATAAATTAAACATATTTGTAGAGTGACACTGGCATAGAGCCCGCACAGAGCGTCATAAGGCTGTCTTAGCTTGCAGGAGGACATAAAGCGAAGAACTTTTGCCCAAAACAGCAAGGCCCAGTGATACAAAATTTATAAGAAGATACTATCTTGATGGGTCGCACCGATTGAAGTCCATTTAGTGATGCCTATGTGCGATGCCTCCCTGCCGCTTGCTTCGAACGCCATATCTCGCCTACATGCGTGGGGTGGGGGCTGGCACCCATTTTTAATTTAAAATTTAGTTTTTGATTTTGTTTCTGTTTTTTGTAGGTTTCTGTTTGGTTTTCTATTTCAACTTCTGGCTTTGTTTTCTGTTTTTTGAAGAAAAAAATGGTTTGTCTCCGACTTCTTTTGTTTTACCTTTTCCAAGTTTTTGACTTTTGTTTCCTTTTTACACTAACATTATTTTTGAAATACACATGTACTTTTTTCCAAATAAATGAGCGTTTATTTAAAAAGTGAATGATTATTTATAATTAAATTAAAATTTCCTTTAATGAGTGAACGCCTTTTCTAGTATATGATTTTTTTTCTAAAATCAACGTGTCAGCACTCTTCCATAATTATATGGACATTTTTCTGAAATATCTGGACATTTTTTCATTCAATGAGCATGTTATTAAATTTAAGAAGCATTTTGGAAGCTACATAAATAATCTTTTTACATGCACATGATACACTTTATTAATTGATTGAATGAACTTTTATTTATTTTTACACATTTTTTTGGACTATATGAATATTTTTACATACACGTTAACATTTATTACATTATACATACACAATTTTTACTTATATATATAAATTTATAATAGATCAAATAAACGTATTTGAAAAACAAAAAATGCACCTATGTTAATGATCGGACTGATTGTGACGAACTTAACATTGTTGTGGGGCGACACCAGCATAGAGCCCACACAGAGCGCAATATAGATATCCCGCCTCCCGCAACAAGCGTTGTAAGGCCGTGTTTGCTTGCAAGAGGACATAAAACAAAGAACTAGCCCAAAGCCGCAAAGGCAACTGATACACAATTCATATGGAAAACATCTATTTTAATGGGTTGCACCGGCTGCAGGCGATGATGCTTCCATGCCGCTTGCCGTGAATGTTATATCTCGCCTACATGCGTGGTGTGTGCGCTGAACCTAGTCCTGTTTATTTTCAAATTTTTGTTTCTTATCATTTTTTCTCTGGTGCATTTTTTGTTGGTTTGTGTTTGGATACATATTCCGTCTTTTGGCTTTATTTTCAGTTATATTTTTTGTCTTAACTTTTTTCTTTTTCCAATTGTCCCCTTTTGTTTCTTTTTCTATTTGAAAGATACACAAACATATCTTTAATGCATGGGCATTTTATAAAAATGCACACGCATTTATTAAAAAAGAACACTTATTTATAATTAAATTATCATTTTCTTTAATGTGTAAAAAATATACACCTCTTTTCTAGTTACACCTCTTCTATTTGAAAGATACACCTCTTTTCTAGTTATTAAATAAGCACTTTGTAAAAAATATATTTTGAGAACTGCATGAATAATATGAATAATGGGTTTACATACATTTGAAACACTTTTTTAATTGATTGAAGTATATGAACATTTTTTACATACATGTAGACTTTTTTTTTAAAACTATATGAATATTTTTTACATACATGTGAACATTTTTTTACAACATAAGTGTGAATATTTTTTACATGCGTGTGAACATTTTGTTAGAAATGAAGGATGCAAGCTGAGTTTTATTTTTCCAGGTGGAAGGCATAATGGTCTGTTTTTCGGGATCTAAATGATGAACCGAGCGGTTGTTTTCGAACTTGTCTGTGAAACAACAGACCAAACGAACTGTAAATATGTAGGCGGTTGCTAAACCAGAGAAACACAACTGAAGGAGATATAAGCCCTTTCACAAATCAACTACAAGCCAAAAAAAAAATCAACTAGGAAGATACAAATCCCTCTCATCCAGCAACTACAACCTAAAGTAAGAAAACATGCTGCTTTAGCACAACACGTAGCAAAAACTTTTATACCCTCTCCTATGCATATATTAGTCACGCTGAGATGGATGTATCTAACATTACAATACGCGTAGATACATTCGTTTGAGTGACAAGTAATATGAATCGGAGAAAGTAGTAAGGACATCTCCAACGCTGACCCGCAAACCGGACACTACATCCGCTCGCGGATAGGGTGGACCAGTCCACGGACACGGATGCGGGAGCCAACCATCCAAGGTTATGCACTATATGTTCGTTGGTAAAGGGGAATTTCAAATTCAAATACATATGATCCATAGCGTGCATCGGATCACACCAACGCCGGATCACATCATCGATTGATCACAACCAAAAGAGACAAGTATGCTTAGTTTTTACATGCCCTACCACAAAAGAATATCAGTCCGGCAGTCCATGCAAAAAATTAGATTTTTCTGCCCCGCAGGACCGTTTGCTCCGAGCCTCCACGCTCAATCTGCCGTCGTCGCCGTGTTGGCCGCTTCGTCCTCCGCCTCCGCCTCCTTCTCCACCGCCTCCTTGTTCTCCTGCTGCACCCTCTCCAACTCATCCTTCCATCGCTGCAACATCTTGAAACGAACGGCTTGCACGATCAATCTCGTGTCGTCATGTAAATCCGCCAAATTCAAGGTCAACATCTTCGTGTCCTCCACATAGGCTGCGTTCTTCACCTTCTTCTCTTGAAGCATGGCCTTCTTCTATTCGATCATGACATTCTTCTCTTCGATCATTGCCCTTTTCTCTTCGACCTTTAGCTTCTTCTCGGTCGCCTGCATCAACAAGTTAAACCTCATTGCCTTTTTCCTCCTTGTCGTCCGAACGCTTGACGTATTCCTCCTCCTTCATCGAGATGTCTTCGAACCTCTCCATCATCTTGGCAGCCGCACCTTCTCGCTTCTCCTTCTCCCATTTCTTTTCCCGGAACCCTCTTCTAACCTTCTTGGGCGGTTCTTTTGTTGGGTCGGTTGGGTCACCGGTTTCTTCCTCGGTGCCTTGGGCGACGGTCTTGGCAATGCATAGTTTCCACTTGGGTTGTCCATTCAACTTCAACCAATAATGCATGACGGTGAATTTTTTCTTCTCCAACTTTTGAACACACTACACGTACAAGAAGGCTACAAAATAGAACATTGTCAACAAAACTATGCATAACCGGGTACAAAACTATGCAAATCCGGCTACAAAATTATGCATATCCAGCTACAAATGATCTACACAATGATGCATGCACATCCTGCTACAAAACCATGCATATTCGTCTATGCCTCGAAACGCGAAACAGGAGGCGTGAAAACGGTTTGAAATGTTAAAGAGCCAGCCGTGACGCTTCGCCGAAAAAGTTGTCAGTAAAAGACACTGTTTTATTTTGATATCTTGCCTTAGTGGCTAAGGGTTGTATTAGTTATACAGAGCCGGATACAGATCCTTTGTACAGGGAGTTATCTTGAAGTGTTTAAGAGAAGGAACCCGCCTTGCAATGCCGAAGACAATCCGCATGCCGAACACATCGTCATCAAAGACTGGTTCAGGGGCTATTGAGGGAGTCCTGGATTAGGGGGTCCTCGGTGAGGGAGTCCTGGATTAAGGGGTCCTCGGGCATCCGGCCTGTGTGACGTGGGCCGGACTATTGGGCCATGAAGATACAAGATAGAAGACTTCCTCCCGTGTCCGAATGGGACTCTCCTTGGCGTGGATGGCAAGATTGGCGTTTGAATCTGAAGATTCCTTTCTCTGTAGCCGACTTTGTACAACCCTAGTCCCCTCCGGTGTCTATATAAACCGAAGTGTTTAGTCCATAGAGGCAATCATAATCATATAGGCTAGACTTCTAGGTTTTAGCCATTACGATCTCGTGGTAGATCAACTCTTGTAACCCCTATACTCATCAATATTAATCAAGACGTAGGGTATTACCTCCATCGAGAGGGCCCGAACCTGGGTAAAAACTTCGTGTCCCTTGTCTCCTGTTACCATCAACCTCACACGCACAGTTCGGGACCCCCTACCTGAGATCCGCCGGTTTTGACACCGACATTGGTGCTGTCATTGTGAGTTCCTCTGTGACGTCGAAGACAGGGTTGATGGCTCGCCTTGTTATCAAGGACAGTATCACCTCCATAGGAGCCCTGGCCTCAGGCCAAACCCTCCATCTGGGCGGCTTTACCATGACCGCCCGTCCGACCCTTAAGTCGATGATGACTTCTCGGGTCATAGAAAATCGCCTTCGTGTTGACTCCGAATACTCCAAACGGATGGATCCGACAGAGTTGTCATGTTTAAACGAGCTCCTCAATCGCATCACCGCCTTGGGGTCGCTACGGACAACGATCGGATTGGGCTTAAACCCGATTAGAGAGAAATCAAATCTCCGCCGATCACCCATCAGATAGCGGTAGTAGAGGAGCAAATCAACAGCTCTCCCTCTATATTGAGGACGAGCTATGTTCGGATTTCCGAGCTCGAAGAGCTGGATACCCGTCCGAAGAACAAAAAGCCCCGTCCTCCGAACCTAGAATCGGACGGCGGACCTAAAAAATCAGTTGATATCCCGGAGCCCGAACTGTTAAGCTCGGAAGTTCTTCAGACTCCGGATCCCAAATTGGGTCAGGGTTCGAATCTAAAGCCACCTACCCACCCAGATATGCGCGACCTCACGTGCATACAGCAGCAGTCTCAGGAAACAGTCCATCACTTTTGGGCTAGATTCCTCCTTGTCAAAGACAAGATTAAAGATTGCCGCGACGAAGACGCGATCTCAGCATTCTGCAAAAATTGCACGGATGTAGGAATCCTCAACGCCATCCACCACCGTCATGTATTACATTTCGCTGACTTGGTAATTATCGTACAGAAGTACTGCGCAATGGAAAGCGCTTGGAAAACTCAGGCAGCTCACTGGAAACCACCGGTTTCTACCCACCTCTTCGTCCGGGAAAAAAGGATGCATCCTCGCGGGGCACCCGAACCAATAGTAAAGAAATCTAAGCCCATTACGGGGCGCGAAACCGTTCTGGAAGGATGGCTCGATAGGCCATGCAAGATACACACAACACCGGATACCATACCAACCCACAACCTTAGAGCATGTTGGATACTCCGACAAGTGGCCAAGAGCGGCGAGGATATCCTCACCAAAAACACCACGGAGCAACTCCCCCCGGAACACGACGACCATAGAGTATTGACAGTCTTCGAGACTTTTGCTTCGAACAATCGGCGCAAGAGGGCACTCCGCGACCTCGTCGAAGTCTGCCAAGTCGCAACAATAAATTCTTGGAACGACACGGCCATAACTTTCAACGCCAATGATGAACCAAAAATCTGGTCAGTCCGGGCACCAGCCGCCTTGTTCCTCAATCCAATTGTGGACGACTTTCGGCTTACTAAAGTGCTCATGGATGGCGACAGCGGACTAAACCTCATTTACGAGGACACACTGAATAAAATGTAAATAGACAGGAGCCGTATCGAGCCTAGTAATACAACCTTCCGAGGGATCATTCCCAGCCGGGAGGCACGATGCGTGGGGAAAATTACACTTGATGTGGTATTCGGCACAGCAGAGAACTATCGATCCAAAGAGATAAATTTCCAAGTGGCCCCTTTCAAAAGTGGATATCATGCTCTGTTGGGGCGAGATGCATTCACACGCTTTCAAGCTATACCTCATTACGGGTATATGAAGCTCAAGATGCCCGGGCCCAACGGTATTATCACTCTTGCCAGCGATCCAGACATAGCCCTCCACGCCGAAAACAAAACCGCATCCCTAGCCCTCGAGGCACTGCCTGAGGCCCTCGCGGCCGAAGAATTAACTGCACTACGCTCCATAGTGGATAGGGACGATGTAATCCTTGATAAGCGTCCCAAGTCCACCTCTTTCAAACCAGCGGACGAAATAGTCAAATTCCAAGTCCACCCGACGGACCCCAAGAAGACAGCTTCCATCGGGGCACAACTGGACCCAACGGTTGACGCTGCACTATGAACGTTCCTACGCGAGAACTGGGATATATTCGCTTGGCACCCTTCTGATATGCCAGGAATCCCACGCAGGCTGGCTGAACACAGCCTCAATATATTGAAGGGATATAAGCCGATCAAACAAACACTGCAGCGCTTTTTCGAACCTAAACGACAAGCCATGGGGAAGGAGCTAGCCAAGTTAATCGAGGCCGGATTCATCAGAGAAATAAAACACCAGGACTGGCTAGCAAACCTGGTGATGGTACCAAAGAAGGACAAATCCTAGCGCCTGTGTGTCGACTTCAAAGACCTTAATAAGGCTTGCCCCAAGGATCCGTCCCCCCTCCCCCGCATCGATCAGATCATTGATGCTACTGCAGGACATGACTCACTATGTTTCCTCGACGCATACTCCGGATACCATCAAATCAAGATGAAGGAATCCGATCAAGCCGCAACGATATTCATCACCCCATACGAGCCTTTCTGCTTTAACACTATGCCCTTTGGGCTTAAAAACGCAGGCGCCACCTACCAATGCATGATTCAAACATGCCTGGAGAAGCAAATCAGCAAGACAATGGAAGCACATGTGGATGAAGTCGTCATCAAAACTAAACACGTCGAGTCATTAATAGACGACTTGCGTCTCACATTCGACAATCTCCGGACATACGACATCAAACTCAATCCGGAAAAGTGTGTTTTCGGCGTTCCCGCTGAAAAGCTGCTGGGCTTCATCGTTTCCAATAGAGGAATCGAGGCAAATCCAGCCAAAATCTGAGCTTTGTCACAATTGGCCACACCAACCGACCACAAACAGGTCCGAGAACTAGCCGGATGCGTGGTAGCTTTAAGCCGCTTTATCTCTAGACTAGGAGAAAAAGCACTGCCACTTTATCGCCTTCTCCGGCATACCGACCACTTCGAGTGGAAGGAGGCGGCAACAGCCGGACTGGGGGAAATAAAGGCTCTTTTAGCGAGCAACCCGATCCTGGCCGCACCAAAGGTCGGCGCACCGATGTTATTATACATCTCTACAACGCACCAGGTGGTGGGCGCAGTGCTCGTCGTTGAGCAAGAGGAGGACGGACACAAGTTCCCAGTCCAGAAACCGGTATACTATGTATCCACTGTCCTTACACCATGCAAATCCGAGTACCCTCATTACCAAAAGATAGCATATGCGGTATTCATGGCATCCCGGAAGCTACGACACTACTTCCAAGAGTGCTCGATTACATTGGCTTCCTAAGTACCACTTAATGACATAATAAATAACCGCGACGCTACGGGTCGGATTGCGAAGTGGGCTATTGAGCTCCTACCATTTGACATAACATACAAACTACGCCGGGCCATTAAATCCCAAGTATTGGCCGACTTCGTCGCCGAATGGACAGAGGCCGAACTCCGTAAAGAGTACGACACATATTCCAACTGGGTCATGTACTTCGATGGCTCTAAAATGCTGGTTGGTTTAGGAGCAGGCGTCGTTTTAATGTCCCCCACTAGAGACACAGTCCAGTATGTACTCCAAATATTATACACAGACTCTAACAATGCAGCCGAATACGAGGCCTTATTGCACGGTCTTCGGATGGCTACCTCCATGGGCATACAACGCCCGGAGGTGTGCGGGGATTCAAACCTTGCAATATCCCAGATAAATGGAGATTTCGATGCTAAGGACCTGAAGATGACGGCCTGTCGTAACGCCGTACTCAAAATATCAGCACGGTTCAAGGGACTCGAGTTCCATCACATGGCTCGAGAGAGTAATAAAGCGGCGGACGTCCTCGCTCGCATGGGCGCCAAGCGCGACCCCGTCCCGCCTAACATCTTTTTGGAAAGGCTCTTCAAGCCATCCGTGGTATGGCAGGATGAGTGTGGCAACACTAGTCCGGATCTGGCCACACCCCCAGATTCTGAACACAATGCCGATATCATCGGGGGCTCAGCCACCAAAATAACACCATCGGCCCATCTAATAATGGCAGTAATTGCCCCATGGACTGAACCATTCTTGGCCTACCATAATAGGCGAGAGCTCCCGGCGGACCAGAATGAGGCTCGCTGCATTGCTCGACACTCAAAATCCTACAAGGTCCACGACAGAGAGCTCTACAAGAAAAGTGCTACCGGAGTCCTTCAAAGATGTATCTCCGAAGAAGACGGACGGCAGCTCCTGGCTGAAATCCATGCTGGCCTCGGCGGTCACCACGCTGCGGCTCAGGCCCTTGTAAGTAAGGCCTTCCATACAGGTTTCTTCTGGCTGACGGCCCGAGCAGGCGCTCAGGACTTGGTCCAACGTTGTGTCGGATGCCAGCTCTTCGCCAATTAAAGCCATATGCCGCCTACGACACTACAAACAATCCCCATTACTTGGCCTTTTGCGGTCTGGAGGCTTGATATGGTGGGACCCCTTAAAGGAGGGAGCCATAAGAAAAAATATCTGCTAGTCATGGTAGATAAATTCACCAAGTGGATAGAGGCCAAACCAGTGAAAACAGCCGAAGCTGGACCGGTGATTGACTTTATATCCGGTGTCGTGCACCGTTATGGTGTCCCACACAGCATCATCACCGATAACGGCTCCAATTTTACAGCCGATGAAATAAAATCCTGGCGTGCTAAATTGGGCATTAAACTCGATTGCGCCTTGGCCTATCATCCACAAACAAACGACCAAGTCGAACGAGCTAATGATCTTATTATGAGTGGCATTAAGCCTAGATTAGTGCGGTCTTTGAAAGAATCTGACAAGCACTGGGTTGAGGAGCTCGACTCCGTACTCTGGGGGCTGAGGACCACGCCCAATCGCACTACCGGATATACACCCTTCTTCATGGTGTACGGCGCAGAGGTTGTGCTACGCTGCGACATTATTCATGACTCACCTTGAGTGCGCATGTATGAAGAGAGAGAGGCCGAGCTTGATCGGCTGGACAACTTAGATGCCCTGGAGGAGGAGCGCGACGTCGTAAAATCCCGTTCCGCATTTTATCAACAGCAGGCTCGCAGATATCAAAGTAGAGAAGTGTGGGCCAAGACTTATAATGTTGGCGAACTCATTCTACGCTTGCTAGAGAAGAAAAAGGACAAACTCAAGCCCAAGTTGGAGGGTCCCTTCATCATTGACGAAGTTCTCACTGGAGGAGCGTACCGCCTGCGTGATGCATCAGACAATCGCCTAGAGCCGAAACCATGGAACGCGGCCAGACTCCGAAGATTCTACGCCTAGAGCCGGACTCTTTGTTCGTCTTCTTATCCCTTTTGTTTCCATTATTTTCTTTCTTTAACTTTTTTGTTTAGCTCTTTAGCTCTTGTGTGGTTAAACCGCACACCTATGACATGCACATCCTTAAATATATACATTCATAATACCCGGTGGCTTCTTTTACAGAAGCTTATTATTATTCTCCGAGCATCAAGCTCAACACATATGTGTCCTCTTCCGCATATGTACCCTTTCTTCGCCATTACATGCATCGTTATGACTTAAGTTTTGGCCAAGCTGGGTTGCCTGGCTCCTGTGCTTATGCCCTATGTCCCCATTTGTTCGGCTAGGGCATAAAGGGAGCACCTCTACGATTGTTACTGCCGGGTCATCCAGACGTGTACCTCAGACTGGGTGAAGCCGAAAGCTAGCGTTCTTAAGGGAATATTCGGTCGGTGGACTAAAGACATGTTACACTCATTACACTATGAACCCCCAGATGTCACTGTAACACCCCGGATACAACTTTCCATATTTGTACTCCGACTCTTGCCTTTTCCGGAGATGCGATACGATATTCCCTCGTGGTTGGGTTTTGTCTTTCTTTTGATTTTGTCCATGCCATGCATTTCATATCTTGTCATCATGTGCATCGCATTTGCATACATGTTCGTCTCATGCATCCGAGCATTTTCCCCGTTGTCCGTTTTGCAATCCGACACTCCTACGTCCTCCGGCGCCCCTTTTGTCTCTTTTCGTGTGCGGGTGTTAAACATTCTCAGAATGGACCGAGATTTGTCAAGCGGCCTTGGTACACCACCGGTACACCGCCTGTCAAGTTTCGTGCCATTTGGAGTCCGTTTGATACTCCAACGGTTAACCGGGGAACCATAAAGGCCTCGTGTGTGTTGCAGCCCAACACCCCTCTAAAGTGGCCCAATAACCCATCCAAACCCCCTCCATCCTCTCGGTCGTTCGATCACGATCACGTGGTCGAAAACCTCTCCTCTTTTGGACTCTCCTAGCTCCCTCTATCTATAAATATGTGCATCTCCCCGAAATTTCGGATCAAACCCTAGATCTTCCTCCTCCGCGTGCCGGACATGTCCACTCCGCCGCCGGACATGTCCGCCTCCGCCCCCTCGTCCAACCGGAGCGTGCCACGTCGCCCGACCCCGCCGCCGGTCAACGCACCTCCCGTCGAACCCAGATCCGGCCCACTCGGGCCCGGATCGGGCCGTGCCCCATCGCCTCGAGCGCCCGCGCCCCGCCGCCTGGCCAGCCCCGCCGCCTCGGGCGACCGTGCCACCACCCGCCGCCCTTCGCCGGTAAGCGCCGCCGCGCGCCGTCCCGTCTTCGCGCTGCCTCCCCGCCCCTGCGTCGTGCCCTGAACCGTGTGCCTCCACAGCGCCGCGCCGCCTCCTCCCGTCGCCGGCGAGCGCCGGAGCCGCGCCGCTCCTCGCCGGCGCACCTCCTCTCCGGCCTCCTCTCCCTCTCCGGCGAGTTTTCTGGCGAAGATTCAACCGCCTCGAACCGTGCACCACTGGAACCCTATATCTGAGGTTGACCTCGTTCTCATCTCTAAGTCCTTTTCTGCTATATTTTTTAGCCCATGTTTGCCATGCCATAACTTCCTGCATGTTGCTCCGTTTTGTGCGTGCAATATATCAAAATGTTCATCATGATGTGCTCTTCATTTTGTTCCATTGTGACATGCTTGTTTGAGTCCATATTGATGCCCAAATCATTGATGCAAGAGTGCTATAAATTGTTAGGTGCTGTTTATTATCAGAGTATGAGGATTTGTCATTTTTGCTACATTTGTTGTTTGCTGCATATGGACATGATCTCTACATGTGTTTTGGGCTATGCCATGCCATATTTATAGGGGTGTATGCCATGTATTTTTGTGATCTTTGTGGTGACTAGCACAAGCATGCAAAGTAGCTCTCGTGATATTGCTGATTTCAGGGACTTGGAATTTTCACTAAATCTTTGCTCTGCTGTTATTTTTATGCCATGTATTCATGTTGATACAGTGAGATCTATGCTTCTTTTGAGTATGTTCAGTAAGGATGATTTGGACATGTGGTTATGCTCTATCCATCCATGCCCCTGTTTGCAATTATGGAGTGCCCTAGCATGACTTAATCTTGCTCTACTTTTGCTATAAAATGTTCCTGGCAGATTGTTTACATGTTAATCAATTTTGCCAAGGTTGTTGTAGTTGATCTAGGCATGCTATGAACTTGCTATTGTCTTGGTTAGCTTATTGATCATGTCTTCTTGCTGGTAGTATGCTTAGTTTGTCATGCAAGGCTTTGTGATGAGTGAATTGAGCTTGCAAACATGCCTTCATAACTCTGTTTATGCCATGCTTTGTTTTCTGCTAAGTCTGAATCTGTTAACGAAACTTGCTATGTTTACATGGGTGCCATCATATCTTCTGATCCTTTTTGGCTTATGGTCAGTAAGGGACGTTTGTGCTATGCTTTGAGTAGATTCATACCATGCCTTGTTTTGCTATGATCTGATCCCATAGCATGTTTTTTGCTTGTTCTAAACATGGCTTCCTGATGTTAATTCCTGGATGTTAGCTTTTTCACTAAGTCTGTGATGCTGATATCTTTTGCACTTTTGCCATGCTTGTTTGAACCTGCTCTTGTGTGATTTAGCCGTAGCTCAGTGTTCATTTTTTGTCAAGCACCTTGAGTAGATCACTGCCATGTGATTTGTTGCTATGTTGGAGTGCAGTAGCTTAGTTTCTTGTTGCATTCTAGATGGCATCGTGCTGTTAATCGCAGAATGGTGCCATTCTTGTTTTGCTTGCCATTTGCAAACCGTGCATCCGTTTCCGGTGATCTTTATATCAATTTAGACCGAAATCATCTCATCTTTCCAGTGGCACACTTGATTTGCCAAGTTGAGGCCTGGTTCAATCTTTCCCTTCCAAAGTACGCATATGCATTGCATATCACAGCTCGCATATCATGCCATGTTTTGCATCATGTTGCTTGCGCATTGCACCATGATTGATTGTTGGTCTTTTGCTTGTGTTCTTGCTTTGGGTAGAGCCGGGAGACGAGTACGTGATCGAGGAACCTGTTGAGTACGCTTACGAGGATCAAGCTCTCGTCAACTCTGAGAACTTTGCAGGCAAGATGACCGTACCCTCGAAATCACTTCTATCTTTGCTTGCTAGTTGCTCGCTCTATTGCTATGCCGCGATACCTACCACTTGCTATATCATGCCTCCCACATTGCCATGTCAAGCCTCTAACCCACCTTGTCCTAGCAAACCATTGTTTGGCTATGTTACCGCTTTTGCTCAGCCCCTCTTATAGCGTTGTTAGTTGTAGGTGAAGATGAAGTTTGTTCCATGTTGGAACACGGATATCGTTTGGGATATCATTATTATTATATCTTGTTTACTTTAATGCACCTATATACTTGGTAAAGGGTGGAAGGCCCAGCCTTATGCCTGGTGTTTTGTTCCACTCTTGCTGCCCTAGTTTCCGTCATACCGGTGTTATGTTCCTTGATTTTGCGTTCCTTACGTGGTTGGGTTATAATGGGAACCCCTCGACAGTTCACCTTGAATAAAACTCCTCCAGCAAGGCCCAACCTTGGTTTTACCATTTGCCACCTAAGCCTTTTTCCCTTGGGTTCTGCAGACTCAAGGGTCATCTTTATTTTAAACCCCCGGGCCAGTGCTCCTCTGAGTGTGGGTCCAAACTAGAGCACCGTGCGGGGCCGTCCCTTGGCAACTTGGGTTATGTTGGTTCCTATACACTTAGCTTATCCCGTGTGCCCTGAGAACGAGATATGTGCAGCTCGTATTGGGATTTGTCGGCATAGCGGGTGGTCTTGCTGGTCTTGTTTTACCATTGTCGAAATGTCTTGTAACCGGGATTCCGAGTCTGATCGGGTCTTCCTGGGAGAAAGAATATCCTTCGTTGACCATGAGAGCTTGTGATGGGCTAAGTTGGGACACCCCTGCAGGGTTTTGAACTTTCGAAAGCCGTGCCCGCGGTTATGGGCAGATGGGAATTTGTTAATGTCCGGTTGTAGAGAACTTGGCACTTAACTTAATTAAAATGAATCAACCGCGTGTGTAGCCGTGATGGTCTCTTCTCGGCGGAGTCCGGGAAGAGAACACGGTCTCGTGTTATGCTTGAACGTAAGTAGTTTCAGGATCACTTCTTGATCATTATAGCTTCTCGACTGAGCTTTGCTTCTCTTCTCGCTCTCATTTGCGTAAGTTAGCCACCATATATGCTAGTGCTTGCTGCAGCTCCACCTCACTACCCCTTTCCTACCTTAAGCTTAAACAATCTTGATCGCGAGGGTGTGAGATTGCTGAGTCCCCATGACTCACAGATTACTTCCAAAAACAGTTGCAGGTGCCGATGATACTAGTGCAGGTGACGCAACCCAGCTCAAGTGGGAGCTCGATGAAGATCGTGTTCGTTGTGTTGTTTCGTTTCCTGTTGATCAGTAGTGGAGCCCAGTTGGGGCGATCGGGGATCTAGCATTTGGGGTTGTCTTTCTTTATTTGGTTCCGTAGTCGGACCTTAATTGTATTCTGGATGATGTAATGCTATATTTATGTATTGTGTGAAGTGGCGATTGTAAGCCAACTCTTTATCCCTCTCTTATTCAGTACATGGGATGTGTAAAGATTACCTCTCTTGCGACATGCCTACTATGCGGTTATGCCTCTAAGTCGTGCTCCGACACGTGGGAGATATAGCCGCATCATGGGTGTTACAGTCACTCACACTGCGACTTTTTCAATCACAGTTCGGACATGCATACTAACGCATATTCGCCCAGCGAAAGGAACCCTTAACGGAACTATTATCCCTGGAAGATGTTTCTTACAATTACAATGTAATATAACATAGCTAGCCGGATACAACTTGCCTGTTCAAGCAACTATGACCCCTACGCCTGGTTTCCACGCATGCCCCGGTTTATATTACTGAGCGGGTATTCGGAAACACTCGGAGCCTTCGGGTCCAGAGGTCGAAGCGAAAAGGTCTGCCATGACAATTGTTTTACAATCCGGCTAGGGACAATTATGTCAATGGAAGTACATAGTCACTGGGACTCAAAAACTTCTTCCTCTATACCGTCTAACAGGCTGTCTAGCTTACAATCCTGTTGGGAATATTTGGCGGCTACCTTTACTTGGTCATATACTAAACTAACGGGAATTTCTTTTCCATCTGACCCTTTAGGTCCGACCCGGGCCATATGATTAGGATCAAGCTTGGTGTACCGTGTCTTCACCATGGCCCAGGCCTCTCGCGCACCTTCTCGGCAGGCTGATATCTTCCATAATTGAATACGCCGCCGTGCCCCTTTGAATAGCTCCACGAGCTCCGCGATACCTCCTGGAGGAGAGACGGCTGACCATAAAGCCTTGGCAACACTCTGCATTGCTTTCCGAACTCGCTCGTGCATCCAAGGCAGCTCTTGTAGCAGGTCGCCTTGAGATCCGGACATTTTCTCTTCGGGACGGCCAGTCAGCATACCTGCAGACATAAATCTGTCAGTTCCTGCCCTCGCCGAATTATAGGGAGGCAAGTTTGAAAAGCATACTGAATATGCCACCTTGTAGCCTCCTATTCTCCTTGACGGCGTCAACTAGCTGGGCCCGAACATCTTTTAGTTCTTCGCCCAGTCGGGTATTGGAATCCTGCAGCTTGTTCTTTTCCTCCCTGACCCGTGTCAGCACACGTTCGCCTACCGCATGTTGCCTTTTGGCGTCTTGTTCACCAGCCTGGGCGACCTTCAGTTTCTCTCTCAGTTGCTCTACTGATTCTGTCAGCGGAAACACAACAGTATTAATATTACTGGTATATGATTATACTTTTTCTGATGAGGAGAAACATTACCACGCGGTGCCTCCTTGGATTTTTCCAATTCGGTGGTAGCTGTAGTTAGCTGAGTCTGACACTCTTCCAGCTCTTGAGACATCATGCTATTCTTCTCCGTAAGTGCCTAATTATATAGTGATCCTTAAATCCGTTGTATCAACTGCTTTAAGTCTCGGGGGCTACTGGTATATGATTATCAAATCTACACTTACCCGCATATCTTTTAGATGCTGGTCCGTGGCTCGGGCAAGTCCACCCCGAGCAGCTCGGATGTACGCATCGGCCGAGCTGAAGGCATTGAATGCCTCATTTGAAAAGCCGAGGTCACGGAGCGCGGCCCTCCAACGACGATGATTCATGGCGCTCTCCACTTTAGAGTTCGTGATGGACATATCATCCGAATCCTTTGCGGAAGGATAGTCCGGCGCCACTCCCATGTCAACCCTCGTCCTTAGGGCAGGGTATGGAACCTGACTAGTGGAGGCACGACCTGTAGGATCCCCGGACATAGTCCGGCGGACGCTTTTCCTGATAAAGTGCGGCAAATGACGTCACAATTTGATGTAGCGACCAGGAAGGCATATTTAAAAAGAAAGCCATACCTCCTTAATGAAGGTCCTGCCGTATTGTCGTTTGCCTTTCTCTTCGAAGATGTGCTCGGCGCGGGTACCACTCTCCTCGGAGATGCCTCTGGCGCATGTTGTGGCATCGAGCGCCTCCCCTTTGGAGCACGAAATAATGCGGTGGGTGAGGCGTAATAAGGAAGCTCTTTCGAAGAAGGTATCGCTTGATTACTTACATGTGAGGCAGGAAGGAGGCCAGGATAGTTGGCCACGATTGGCACAACGGTGCCATCATAGCTCGCCTGGTAGAATACTCCCTTCTCGAGCTCCACAAATATGTCTGGACCCTCTTCGAATCCGGGGTCAAGATCCCGATTGTGATCCTCTGGCGGTGGGGCGAGGTTATGGATCCCCTCGGTAACCTTCTGCCATTCCTGTTATAAATAGGTGGGTTAATGACCATTGAAAGGGATTCAGGGAGAAGATTGAGTAAAGTGGTGGGATTAGAGCTCACCCAGCTTGGAGGATTGTACATGGAAAATCCATCTCGGCATTTAAGACGAGCGAACTCCTCTTCCTCCCCTTTGTACAGTTTGATCAATATTTTGACCAAAGCGGCGGGGGTGTCCGGACCCTTCCGACCGCAGCGTGAGGCGTCATCCTCCCCATTATAGTGCCACATGGGAAGCCCTCAGTATTGGAGTGGCAGGACCCCCCGTACTATGGAAGTCGCCATCACCTCGATTATTGATAATCTGGATTGGGCAAGTGTCTTTATCTTGCCCATTAGTTGACGGACTTCCTGATACGTCTCCAACGTATCTATAATTTTTGATTGTTCCATGCTATTATATTATCTGTTTTGGATGTTAATGGGCTTTATTTTACACTTCTATATTATTTTTTGGACTAACCTATTAACGGGAGGCCCAACCCAAATTGCTGTTTTTTTTCCTATTTCAGTGTTTCGCAGAAAAGGAATATCAAACGGAGTCCAAACGGAATGAAACCTTCGGAAGAATGATTTTTGGAACAAACGTGATCCAGAGGACTTGGAGTGGACGTCAGGCAACCAACGAGGCGGTCACGAGGCAGGGGGGGCGCCTACCCCCTGGGCGCGCCCTCCCCCCTCGTGGGTCCCTCGTGGCTCCACCGACCTACTTCTTCCTCCTATATATACATACGTACCCCGAAAACATCCAGGAGCACCACGAAACCCTATTTCCACCGCCGCAACCTTCTGTACCCAAGAGATCCCATCTTGGGGCCTTTTCCGGAGCTTCGCCGGAGGGGGCATTGATCACGGAGGGCCTCTACTTCAACTCCATGGCCCCTCTGATGATGTGTGAGTAGTTTACCTCAGACCTTCGGGTCCATAGCTAGTAGCTAGATGGCTTCTTCTCTCTCTTTGGATCTCAACACAAAGTTCTCCTCAATTCTCTTGGAGATCTATTCGATGTAATCTTCTTTTGCGGTGTGTTTGTCGAGATCCAATGAATTATGGGTTTATGATCAAGTCTATCTATGAACAATATTTGAATCTTCTTTGAATTCTTTTATGTATGATTGGTTATCTTTGCAAGTCTCTTTGAATTATTAGTTTGGTTTGGCCTACTAGATTGATCTTTCTTGCAATGGGAGAAGTGCTTAGCTTTGGGTTCAATCTTGCGGTGCTCGATCCCACTGACAGAAAGGGAAACGACACGTATTGTATTGTTGCCATCGAGGGTAAAAACATGGGGTTTATATCATATTGCATGAGTTTATCCGTCTACACATGTCATCTTGCTTAAAGCGTTACTCTATTCTTATGAACTTAATACTCTAGATGCATGCTGGATAGCGGTCGATGTGTGGAGTAATAGTAGTAGATGTAGGCAGGAGTCGGTCTACTTGTCACGGACGTGATGCCTATATACATGATCATACCTAGATATTCTCATAATTATTCGCTTTTCTATCAATTGCTCGACAGTAATTTGTTCACCCACCGTAATACTTATGCTATCTTGAGAGAAGCCACCATTGAAACATATGGCCCCCGGGTCTATCTTCCATCATAGAAGTTTCCAATCTATTTTATTTTGCAATCTTTACTTTCAATCTATACCATAAAAATACCAAAAGTATTTATCTTATTATTATTGTTATCTCTTTCAGATCTCACTTTTGCAAGTGGCCGTGAAGGGATTGACAACCCCTTTATCGCGTTGGTTGCGAGGTTCTTATTTGTTTGTGTAGGTACGAGGTGACTCGCGCGTGGTCTCCTACTGGATTGATACCTTGGTTCTCAAAAACTGAGGGAAATACTTATGCTGCTTTACTGCATCACCCTTTCCTCTTCAAGGGAAAACCAACGCATGCCCAAGAGGTAGCAAGAAGGATTTCTGGCGCCGTTGCCGGGGAGATATACGCCAAGTCAAGACATACCAAGTACCCATCACAAATCTTATCCTTCTCATTACATTATTTGCCATTTGCCTCTTGTTTTCCTCTCCCCCACTTAACCCTTGCTGTTTTATTTGGCCTCTTTTCCTTTCGCCCTCTCTTTTCGTTTGCTTTTTCTTCGCTTGTTTGCTTGTCTGTTGGATTACTTGCTTGTCACGATGGCTCAAGATAACACTAAATTGTGTGACTTTTCCAATACCAACAATAATGATTTTATTAGCACTCTGATTGCTCCTCTTACCGATGCTGAATCTTGTGAAATTAATACTGCTTTGCTGAATCTTGTCACGAAAGATCCGTTTTCTGGCCTTCCTAGTGAAGATGCCGCTACCCATCTAAACAACTTTGTTGATTTGTGTGATATGCAAAAGAAGAAAGATGTGGATAATGATATTGTTAAATTGAAGCTATTCCTGTTTTCGCTTAGAGATCGTGCTAAAACTTGGTTCTCTTATTTGCCTAAAAATAGTATTGATTCATGGAATAAGTGCAAAGATGCTTTTATCTCTAAGTATTTTCCTCCCGCTAAGATCATCTCTCTTAGAAACGATATTATGAATTTTAAGCAACTTGATCATGAACATGTTGCACAATCTTGGGAGAGGATGAAATTAATGATACGTAATTTCCCTACACATGGTTTGAATCTTTGGATGATTATACAAAACTTTTATGCCGGATTGAATTTTGCTTCTAGAAATCTTTTAGATTCATCCGCGGGAGGCACTTTTATGTAAATCACTTTAGGAGAAGCTACTAAACTCCTAGATAATATTATGGTTAATTATTCTCAATGGCACACTGAAAGATCTACTAATAAGAAAGTGCATGCGATAGAAGAGATTAATGTTTTGAGTGGAAAGATGGATGAACTTATGAAATTGTTTGCTAATAAGAGTGCTCCTACTGATCCTAATGATATGCCTTTGTCTACTTTGATTGAGAATAATAATGAATCTATGGATGTGAATTTTGTTGGCAGGAACAATTTTGGTAACAACGCGTATAGAGGTAATTTTAATTCTAGGCCGTTTCCTAGTAATTCCTCTAATAATTATGGTAATTCCTACAACAATTCTTATGGAAATTATAATAAGATGCCCTCTGATTTTGAATCTAGTATTAAAGAATTTATTAGTGCGCAAAAGAGTTTCAATGCCATGATTGAAGAAAAATTGCTTAAGATTGATGAGTTGGCTAGGAACGTGGATAGAATTTCTCTTGATGTTGATTATTTGAAACTTAGATCTATTCCACCTAAGCATGATATCAATGAGTCTCTGAAATCTATGAGAATTTCCATTGATGAGTGCAAAGAAAGAACCGCTAGGATGCGTGCTAAAAAAGATTGCTTTGTGAAAGCGTGTTCTTCTAGTTTCCATGATAATAAGGATAAAGATCTAAAAGTTATTGATGTGTCCCCTATTAAATCCTTGTTTTGCAATATGAATCTTGATAATTATGGGACTGGAGATGAGTCAACTTTAGTTAGAAGGCGTCCCAATGATTCGGAGTTTTTAGATCTTGATGCAAAAATTGATAAAAGTGGGATTGGAGAGGTCAAAACTTTAGATAGCAACGAACCCACTATCTTGGATTTCAAGGAATTTAATTATTATAATTGCTCTTTGATAGATTGTATTTCCCTGTTGCAATATGTGCTAAATTCCCCTCATGCTTATAGTCAAAATAAAGCTTTTACTAAACATATCATTGATGCTTTGCTACAATCTTATGAAGAAAAACTTGAGTTGGAAGTTTCTATCCCTAGAAAACTTTATGATGAGTGGGAACCTACAATTAAAATTAAAATTAAAGATCATGAATGCTATGCTTTGTGTGATTTGGGTGCTAGTGTTTCCACGATCCCAAAAACTTTGTATGATTTGCTAGGTTTCCATGAATTTGATGATTGTTCTTTAAACTTGCACCTTGCGGATTCCACTATTAAGAAACCTATGGGAAAGATTAATGATGTTCTTATTGTTGCAAATAGGAATTATGTGCCCGTATATTTCATTGTTCTTGATATAGATTGCAATCCTTCATGTCCTATTATTCTTGGTAGACCTTTCCTTAGAACGATGGTGCAATTATTGATATGAAGGAAGGGAATATTAGATTCCAATTTCCGTTAAGGAAAGGCATGGAACACTTACCTAAAAAGAAAATTAAATTACCATATGAATCTATTATGAGATCCACTTATGGATTGCCTACCAAAGATGGCAATACCTAGATTTATCCTTGCTTTTATGCCTAGCTAGGGGCGTTAAACGATAGCGCTTGTTGGGAGGCAACCCAATTTTATTTTTATTCCTTGCTTTTTGTTCCTGTTTAATAATAAATAATTTATCTAGCCTCTGGTTTGGTTGTGTTTTTATGTTTAATTAGTGTTTGTGCCAAGTAGAACCGTTGGGAAGACTTGGGGAAAGTTTTTCTGATCTTGCTGTAAAAAACAGAAACTTTAGCGCTCACGAGAATTGCTGCCATTTTTTACTGGAGAGTGATATTTAGTTAATTATTTTTGGATATAATTAATAGATAAATTACTCACGTCCATAAATTTATTTTAGAATTTTGGGGGTTCCATAAGTATTAAAAACCTACAGATTACTATAGACTGTTCTGTTTTTGACAAATTCTGTTTTTCGCGTGCTGTTTGCTTATTTTGATGAATCTATGGCTAGTAATAGAGTTTATGAACCATAGAAAAGGTGGAATACAGTAGGTTTAACACCAATATAAATAAATAATGAGTTCATTACAGTACCTTGAAGTGGTGGTTTGTTTTCTTTTACTAACGGAGATCACGAAGATTTTCTTTTAAGTTTTGTGTTGTGAAGTTTTCAAGTTTTGGGTAAAGATTTGATGGATTATGGAACAAGGAGTGGAAAGAGCCTAATCTTGGGGATTCCCAAGGCACCCCAAGGTAAAATTCAAGTACAACCAAAAGCCTAAGCTTTGGGGATGCCCCGGAAGGCATCCCCTCTTTCGTCTTCATCCATCGGTAACTTTACTTGGAGCTATATTTTTATTCGCCACATGATATGTGTTTTGCTTGGAGCATCTTGCATGATTTGAGTCTTTGCTTTTTAGTTTACCAAAATCATCCTTTCTGTACACACCTTTTAGGAGATACACACATGAATTGGAATTTATTAGAATACTCTATGTGCTTCACTTATATCTTTTGAGTTGGATAATTTTTGCTCTAGTGCTTCACTTATATCTTTTAGAGCACGGCGGTGGTCCTATTTTATAGAAATAATTGATCTCTCATGCTTCACTTATATCGTTTTGAGAGTCCTTTATAACAGCATGGTAATTCACTTTGGTTATAAATTTTAAATGCTAAGAGAAGTTGGATGCTTGATAGATTGTTTTGAGATATGAAGGTGGTAATATTAGAGGTGTGCTAGTTGAGTAATTGTGAAATAGATGAATACTTGTGTTGAAGTTGGCAAGTCCCGTAGCATGCACGTATGGTAAATGTTATGTGACAAATTTGAAGCATGGGGTGTTCTTTGATTGCTTTCCTTATGAGTGGCGGTCGGGGATGAGTGATGGTCTTTTCCTACCAATCTATCGCCCTAGGAGCATGCGCGTAGTGCTTGGTTTTGATGATTTGTAGATTTTGGCATTAAGTATGTGAGTTCTTTATGACTAATGTTGAGTCCATGGATTATACGAACTCTCACCCTGCCATCCTTGCTAGCCTCTTCGGTACCGTGCATTGCCCTTTCTCACCTTGAGAGTTGGTGCAAACTTCGCCCGTGCATCCAAACCCCATGATATGATACGCTCTATCACACATAAGCATCCTTATATCTTCCTCAAAACAGCCACCATACCTACCTATTATGGCATTTCCATAGCCATTCCGAGATATATTTCCATGCAACTTTCCATCGTTCCATTTATTATGACACGCATCATCATTGTCATATTGCTTTGCATGATCATGTAGTTGACATCGTATTTGTGGCAAAGCCACCGTTCATAATTTTTTCATACATGTCACTCTTGATTCATTGCAATCCCGGTACACCGCCGGAGGCATTCACATAGAGTCATATTTTGTTCTAAGTATCGAGTTGTAATTCTTGAGTTGTAAGAAAATAAAAGTGTGATGATCATCATTAGAGCATTGTCCCATGTGAGGAAAGGATGATGGAGACTATGGTTCCCCCACAAGTCGGGATGAGACTCTGGACGAAAAATAAAATAAAAAAGAGAGAAAAGAGGCCAAAAGAAAAAAAGGAAAGAAGGCCCAAATAAAAAAAGAAAAAAATATAATAATGAGAGAAAAAGAGAGAAGGGACAATGTTACTATCCTTTTTCCATACTTGTGCTTCAAAGTAGCACCATGATCTTCATGATGGAGAGTCTCTTATTTTGTCACTTCCATATACTAGTGGGAATTTTTCATTATAGAACTTGGCTTTTATATTCGAATGATGGGCTTCCTCAAATGCCCTAGGTCTTCATGAGCAAGCGAGTTGGATGCACACCCACTTAGTTTCTTTGATGAGATTTCATATATTTATAGCTCTAGTGCATCCGTTGCATGGCAATCCCTACTCCTTGCATTGACATCAATTGGTGGGCATCTCCATAGCCCATTGATTAGCCGCGTCAATGTGAGACTTTCTCCCTTTTTGTCTTCTCACACAACCTCAATCATCATATTCTATTCCACCCATAGTGCTATGTTCATGGCTCGCGCTCATATATTGCGTAAAAGTTGAAAGAATTTGAAAAGGCTAAGTATGAAACAATTGCTTGGCTTGTCATCGGGGTTTTGCATGATGGGAGCATCTTGTGTGACGAAAATGAAGCATGGCCAAACTATATGGCTTTGTAGGGATAAGTTTTCTTTGGCTATGGTATTTTGATAAGACATAATTGCTTGATTAGCATACTTGGAGTATTACTATTTTTATGTCAACAATAAACCTTTATCTTGAATCTTTCGGATCTGAAAATTCATGCCACAATAGAGAAAAATACATTGAAGAATATTATAGAAAGCATTCCACATCAAAAATTCTGTTTTTATAATTTACCTACTCGAGGACGAGCATGAATTAAGCTTGGGGATGTTGATACGTCTCCAACGTATCTATAATTTTTGATTGTTCCATGATATTATATTATCTGTTTTGGATGTTAATGGGCTTTATTTTACACTTTTATATTATTTTTGGGACTAACCTATTAACCGGAGGCCTAGCCCAAATTGCTGTTTTTGGCCTATTTCAGTGTTTCGTAGAAAAGGAATATCAAACGGAGTCCAAACGGAATGAAACCTTTGGGAGAGTGATTTTTGGAACAAATGTGATCCAGAGGACTTGGGGTGGACATCAAGCAACCAACGAGGCGGCCATGAGGCAGGGGGCACGCCTACCCCCTGGGTGCGCCCACCCCCCTCGTGGCTCCACCGACCTACTTCTTCCTCCTATATATACCTATGTACCACGAAAACATCCAGGAGCACCACGAAACCCTATTTCCACCGCCGCAAACTTCTGTACCCAATAGATCCCATCTTGGGGCCTTTTTCGGAGCTCCGCCGGAGGGGGCATTGATCACGGAGGGCCTCTACTTCAACTCCATGGCCCCTCCGATGATGTGTGAGTAGTTTACCTCAGACCTTCGGGTCCATAGCTAGTAGCTAGATGGCTTCTTCTCTCTCTTTGGATCTCAATACAAAGTTCTCCTCGATTCTTTTGGAGATCTATTCGATGTAATCTTATTTTGCGGTGTGTTTGTCAAGATCCGATGAATTGTGGGTTTATGATCAAGTCTATCTATGAACAATATTTGAATCTTCTCTGAGTTCTTTTATGTATGATTGGTTATCTTTGCAAGTCTCTTTGAATTATCAGTTTGGTTTGACCTACTAGATTGATCTTTCTTGCAATGGGAGAAGTGCTTAGCTTTAGGTTCAATCTTGCGGTGCTCGATCCCAGTGACAGAAAGGGAAACGACACGTATTGTATTGTTGCCATCAAGGATAAAAAGATGAGGTTTATATCATATTGCGTGAGTTTATCTCTCTACATCCTGTCATCTTGCTTAAAGCGTTACTCTGTTCTTATGAACTTAATACTCTAGATGCATGCTGGATAGCAGTTGATGTGTGGAGTAATAGTAGTAGATGCAGGCAGAAGTCGGTCTACTTGTCACAGACGTGATGCCTATATACATGATCATACCTAGATATTCTAATAATTATTCGCTTTTCTATCAATTGCTCGATAGTAATTTGTTCACCCACCGTAATACTTATGCTATCTTGAGAGAAGCCACTAGTGAAACCTATGGCCCCCGGGTCTATCTTCCATCATACAAGTTTCCAATCTATTTTATTTTGCAATCTTTACTTTCAATCTATATCATAAAAATACCAAAAATATTTATCTTATTATTATTATCTCTATCAGATCTCACTCTTGCAAGTGGCCATGAAGGGATTGACAACCCCTTTATCGCATTGGTTGCGAGGTTCTTATTTGTTTGTGTAGGTACGAGGTGACTCGCGCGTGGTCTCCTACTGGATTGATACCTTGCTTCTCAAAAACTGAGGGAAATACTTACGCTGCTTTGCTGCATCACCCTTTCCTCTTCAAGGGAAAACCAACACATGCTCAAGGGGTAGCATTTCCGCGCTATCTTCCTCCTCAAGGCTCCAAGGACGCCAGCTATGACGTTTCTTTAGCGGAGCATTTGAAAATTCGGGAAGGCCCATTTGAACTGGGTCGGGGAGAGCGACGTCCTCAATATAAAACCATTCTGAGGGCCATTCTTCGGGTGCCTTCTTCGGTGTGCCGGACAGGTATCTGGTCCCAGCTGTGCGCCATACTTCGGCACCGCCGACCTCGAATACCGACCCTTCTCGGTTGCGAGGGACGAGGCAGAATAGCTTCCTCCACAAGTCAAAGTGGGCTTCACAGCCCGGGAAAAGCTCACACAGGGCAACAAAACATGCGATGTGCAGGATAGAGGCCGGCGTGAGGTTGTGCAGTTGGAGGCCATAATACTCTAGGAGTCCATGGAGGAAAGGCTGGATTGGAAAACCGATGCCTCTCAACAAGTAAGATACGAAGCACACCCGTTCCCCCCTAGTTGGATTGGGGAAAATTTATGCCAGAACTTCGCTTGTGAAGGAGGTCAATCCTGCTCGAACAGGGACCAGATCCGCAGGGGGAAGGAATCCCTGTGTTTGGAGCTTAACCAACTGCTCATGGGATACAAAGCAGCTCTCTGATACGTCCATTTTGCATCATGTTTTTATATCGATATGTATTGCATTATGGGCTGTTATTACACATTATGTCACAATACTTATGCCTATTCTCTCTTATTTTACAAGGTTTACATGAAGAGGGGGAATGCCGGCAGCTGGAATTCTGGGCTGGAAAAGGAGCAAATATTAGAGACCTATTCTGCACATCTCCAGAAGTCCTGAAAATCCACGAGAGCACTTTTTAGAATATATAAAAATATTGGGCGCAAGAAGTACCAGAGGGGGGCCACACCCTGGCCACGAGGGTGGGGGCACGCCCTACCCCCTGGGCGCGCCCCCTGCCTCGTGGGCTCCCTGGTGGCCCTCCGATGCCCATCTTCTTCTATATGAGGTCTTTCATCTGAGAAAAAAAATCATAAGCAAGCTTTCGAGATGAGACTCCGCCGCCACGAGGCGGAACCTTTGCGGAACCAATCTAGGGCTCCGGCGGAGCTGTTCTACCAGGGAAACTTCCCTCCAGGAGGGGGAAATCATCACCATCGTCATCACCAACGATCCTCTCATCGGGAGGGGGTCAATCTCCATGAACATCTTCACCAGCACCATCTCATCTCAAACCCTAATTCATCTCTTGTATCCAATCTTTGTATCCAAACCTCAGATTGGTACCTGTGGGGTTGCTAGTAGTGTTGATTACTCCTTGTAGTTGATGCTAGTTGGTTTACTTGGTGGAAGATCATATGTTCAGATCCATTATGCATATTAATACCCCTCTAATTATGAACATGAATATGCTTTGTGAGTAGTTACGTTTGTTCCTGAGGACATGGGAGAAGTCTTGCTATTAGTAGTCATGTGAATTTGGTATTCGTTCGATATTTTGATGAGATATATGTTGTCATCCCTCTAGTGGTGTCATGTGAACATCGACTACATGACACTTCACCATTGTTTGGGAAGTAATAAGTAGATGATGGGTTTCTAGAGTGACAGAAGCTTAAACCCTAGTTTATGTGTTGCTTCATAAGGGGCTGATTTGGATCCATATGTTTCATGCTATGGTTAGGTTTACCTTAATACTTCTGTTGTAGTTGCGGATGCTTGCAATGGGGGTTAATCATAAGTGGGATGCTTGTCCAAGTAAGGACAGTACCCAAGCACCGGTCCACCCACATATCAAATTATCAAAGTACCGAACGCGAATCATATGATCGTGATGAAAACTAGCTTGACGATAATTCCCATGTGTCCTCAGGAGCGCTTTACTTCATATAAGAGTTTGTCCAGGCTTGTCCTTTTCTACAAAAAGGATTGGGCCATCTTGCTGCACCTTATTTACTTTTATTACTTGCTACTCGTTACAAATTACCTTATCACAAAACTATCTGTTACCGATAATTTCAGTGCTTGCAGAGAATACCTTGCTGAAAACCGCTTATCATTTCCTTCTGCTCCTCGTTGGGTTCGACACTCTTACTTATCGAAAAGGCTATGATAGATCCCCTACACTTGTGGGTCATCAAGACTCTTTTCTAGCGCCATTGCCGAGGAGTGAAGCGCCTTTGGTAGGTGGAATTTGGTAAGGAAAAATTTATATATTGTGCAGAAATTTACTGTCACTTGTTACTATGGAAAGTAATCCTTTGAGGGGCTTGTTCGGGGTATCTTCACCCCGACCGGTAGAGAAAATAGTTGCTCCTCAACCTATTGAACCTACTGAAAATGTTTACTTTGAAATTCCTTCGGGTATGATAGAGAAACTGCTAGCAAATCCTTTTGCAGGAGATGGAACATTACATCCCGACTTACACTTAATCTATGTGGATGAAGATTATGGATTATTTAAGCTTGCAGGTACGCCCGATGATGTTATCAACAATAAGGTCTTCCCTTTATCTTTGAAGGGAGATGCATTGACATGATATAGGCTATGTGATGATATGGGATCATGGGACTACAAATGGTTGAAATTGGAATTCCATCAGAAGTTTTATCCTATGCATCTTGTTCATCGTGATCGTAATTATATATACAATTTTTGGCCTCGCGAAGGAGAAAGCATCGCTCAAGCTTGGGGGAGGCTCAAGTCAGTGTTATATGAAGGAAATATGCCCTAGAGGCAATAATAAAGTTATTATTTATTTCCTTATATCATGATAAATGTTTATTATTCATGCTAGAATTCTATTAACCGGAAACGTAATACTTGTGTGAATACATAGATAAACAAAGTGTCACTAGTATGCCTCTACTTGACTAGCTCGTTAATCGAAGATGGTTATGTTTCCTAACCATAGACATGAGTTGTCATTTGATTAACGGGATCATATCATTAGGAGAATGATGTGATTGACATGACCCATTCCATTAGCTTAGCACCCGGTCGTTTAGTATGTTGCTATTGCTTTCTTCATGACTTATACATGTTCCTATGACTATGAGATTATGCAACTCCCATTTACCGGAGGAACACTTTATGTGCTACCAAACGTCACAACGTAACTGGGTGATTATAAAGGTGCTCTACAGGTGTCTCCAAAGGTACATGTTGGGTTGGCGTATTTCGAGATTAGGATTTGTCGCTCTGATTGTCGGAGAGGTATCTCTGGGCCCTCTCGGTAATACACATCACTTAAGCCTTGCAAGCAATGCAACTAATAAGTTAGTTGCAAGATGATGTATTACGGAACGATTAAAGAGACTTGCCGGTAACGAGATTGAACTAGGTATTGAGATACCGACGATCGAATCTCGGGCAAGTAACATACCGATGACAAAGGGAACAACGTATGTTGTTATGCGGTCTGACCGATAAAGATCTTCGTAGAATATGTAGGAGCCAATATGAGCATCCAGGTTCCGCTATTGGTTATTGACCAGAGACATGTCTCGGTCATGTCTACATTATTCTCGAACCCGTAGGGTCCGCATGCTTAACGTTACGATGACAGTTTCATTATGAGTTTATATATTTTGATGTACCGAAGGTTGTTCGGAGTCCCGGATGTGATCACGGACTTGACGAGGAGTCTCGAAATGGTCGAGACATAAAGATCGATATATTGGATGACTATATTTGGACACCGGAAAGGTTCCGGGTAAGATTGGGACAATACCGGATCACCGAGAGGTTATCGGAACCCCCCGGGAGGTATATGGGCCTTATTGGGCCTTAGTGGAAAGGAGGGGAAAGGAGCAAGGGAGGGGGCGCGCCCCCCCAAGCCCAATCCGAATTGGGAGGGGGGCCGGCCCCCCTTTCCTTCCTCCCTCCTTCCTCTTCCTTCCCTCTCCTACTCCTAATAGGAAAAAGGGGAGTCCTACTCCCGGTGGGAGTTGGACTCCCCCCCTTGGGCGCGCCACCCTCCTTGGGCGGCCCCTCCTCCACTCCTTTATATACGGGGGCAGGGGGCACCCCAGAGACACAACAATTGATCATTGATCTCTTAGCCGTGTGCGGTGCCCCCCTCCACCATAATCCTCGATAATATTGTAGCGGTGCTTAGGCGAAGCCCTGCGACGGTAGAACATCAAGATCGTCACCACGCCGTCGTGCTGACGGAACTCATCCCCGACACTTTGCTGGATCGGAGTCCAGGGATCGTCATCGAGCTGAACGTGTGCAAAAACTCGGAGGTGCCGTAGTTTCGGTGCTTGATCGGTCGGGCCGTGAAGACGTATGACTACATCAACCGCGTTGTTATAACGCTTCCGCTTCCGGTCTACGAGGGTACGTAGACAACACTCTCCCCTCTCGTTGTTGTGCATCACCATGATCTTGCGTGTGCATAGGAATTTTTTTGAAATTACTACGTTCCCCAACAGTGGCATCCGAGCCTAGGTTTTATGTGTTGATGTTATATGCACGAGTAGAACACAAGTGAGTTGTGGGCGATATAAGTCATACAGCTTGCCAGCATGTCATACTTTGGTTCGGCGGTATTGTTGGATGAAGCGGCCCGGACCGACATTATGCGTACGCTTACGCGAGACTGGTTCTACCGACATGCTTTGCACACAGGTGGTTGGCGGGTGTCAGTTTCTCCAACTTTAGTTGAACCGAGTGTGCCTACGCCCGGTCCTTGCGAAGGTTAAAACAGCGCCAACTTGTCAAACTATCGTTGTGGTTTTTGATGCGTAGGTAAGATTGGTTCTTGCTAAGCCCGTAGCAGGCACGTAAAACTTGAAACAAACAAAGTAGAGGACGTCTAACTTGTTTTTGCAGGGCATGTTGTGATGTGATATGGTCAAGGCATGATGCTAAATTTTATTGTATGAGATGATCATGTTTTGTAACCAAGTTATCGGCAACTGGCAGGAGCCATATGGTTGTCGCTTTATTGTATGCAATGCAATCGCCCTGTAATGCTTTACTTTATCACTAAGCGGTAGCGATAGTCATAGAAGCATAAGATTGGCGAGACGACAACGATGCTACGATGGGGATCAAGGTGTCGCGCCGGTTACGATGGTGATCATGACGATGCTTCGGAGATGGAGATCACAAGCACAAGATGATGATGGCCATATCATATCACTTATATTGATTGCATGTGATGTTTATCTTTTATGCATCTTATCTTGCTTTGATTGACGGTAGCATTATAAGATGATCTCTCACCAAATTTCAAGATAAAAGTGTTCTCCCTGAGTATGCACCGTTGCCAAACTTCGTCGTGCCCAGACACCACGTGATGATCGGGTGTGATAATCTCTACGTCCATCTACAATGGGTGCAAGTCAGTTTTGCACACACAGAATACTTAGGTTAAACTTGACGAGCCTAGCATATGCAGATATGGCCTCGGAACACTAAGACCGAAAGGTCGAGCGTGAATCATATAGTAGATATGATCAACATAGTGATGTTCACCATTGAAAACTACTCCATTTCACGTGATGATCGGTTATGGTTTAGTTGATTTGGATCACGTGATCACTTAGAAGATTAGAGGGATGTCTTTCTAAGTGGGAGTACTTAAGTAATATGACTAATTGAACTTAAATTTATCATGAACTTAGTACCTGATAGTATCTTGATTGTTTATGTTTGATTGTAGATAGATGGCCCGTGATGCTGTTCCGTTGAATTTTAATGCGTTCCTTGAGAAAGCAAAGTTGAAAGATGATGGTAGCTATTATACGGACTGGGTCCGTAACTTGAGGATTATCCTCATTGCTGCACAGAAGAATTATGTCCTAGAAGCACCGCTGGGTGCCAAGCCTGCTGCTGATGCAACTGGACGTTAAGAACGTCTGCCAGAGCAAAGCTGATGACTACTCGATAGTTCAATGTGCCATGCTTTACGGCTTAGAACCAGGTCTTCAACGACGTTTTGAACATCATGGAGCATATGAGATGTTCCAGGAGTTGAAGCTAATATTTCAAGAAAATGCTTGGATTGAGAGATATGAAGTCTCCAATAAGTTCTATAGCTGCAAGAGGGAGGAGAACAGTTCTGTCAGTGAGCATATACTCAAAATGTATGGGTATAATAATCACTTGATTCAACTGGGAGTTAATCTTCCGGTTGATTGCGTCATTGACAGAATTCGTCCAATCACTGCCACCAAGCTACAAGAGCTTCGTGATGAACTATAATATGCAAGGGATGAACAGGACAATTCCTGAGCTCTTCGCAATGCTAAAGGCTGCGGAGGTAGAAATCAAGAAGGAGCATCAAGTGTTGATGGTCAACAAGACCACTAGTTTCAAGAAAAAGGGCAAAGGGAAGAAGAAGGGGAACTTCAAGAAGAACAGCAAGCAAGTTGCTGCTCAGGAGAAGAAACCCAAATCTGGATCTAAGCCTGAAACTGAGTGCTTCTACTGTAAGTAGACTGGTCACTGGAAGCGGGACTGCCCCAAGTATTTGGCGGATAAGAAGGATGGCAAGGTGAACAAAGGTATATGTGATATACATGGTATTGACGTGTACCTTACTAGAGCTCGCAGTAGCACCTGGGTATTTGATACTGGTTCCGTTGCTAACATTTGCAACTCGAAACAGGGACTACGGATTAAGCGAACACTGGCAAAGGATGAGGTGATGATGCGCGTGGGAAATGGTTCCAGAGTCGATGTGATCGCGGTCGGCACGCTACCTCTACATCTACCTTCGGGATTAGTATTAGACCTAAATAATTGTTATTTGGTGCCAGCGTTGAGCATGAACATTATATCTGGATCTTGTTTGATGCGAGACGGTTATTCATTTAAATCAGAGAATAATGGTTGTTCTATTTATATGAGTAATATCTTTTATGGTCATGCACCCTTGAAGAGTGGTCTATTTTTGATGAATCTCGATAGTAGTGATACACATATTCATAATGTTGAAGCCAAAAGATGCAGAGTTGATAATGATAGTGCAACTTATTTGTGGCACTGCCGTTTAGGTCATATCGGTGTAAAAGCGCATGAGAAACTCCATACTGATGGACTTTGGAACCACTTGATTATGAATCACTGGTTGCTTGCGAACTGTGCCTCATGGGCAAGATACTAAAACGCCGTTTCTCCGGTAACATGCGAGGAGAGAGCAACAGATTTGTTGGAAATCATACATACAGATGTATGTGGCTCAGATGAATATGGTTTCGACCACGCTGGCGGATATCATCATTTCTCGACTGCGACACAGACTACTTCGATTGACTAAAGTCAGCATAGGGGGACTCATGAGGGTTCAGTTCTACTTTAATGCACACAACATAAGTCTGAAACCATTGGAAAAGCACACACAAGTCAGTATGGTCACAGATTGAAGAAATCATTCAAGTATATCAGCAATAAATATCTAGCATCTGCAGCGAAGAGGAGAGAATAATTAGACTCTAACGAGTTGGTTACATTTGAACAATGCCGGATAGTTTCGCAACTCAGCCACCGGGGAACGGAACACCACCAGTGTAAGGCGTCAGAGCTCCGAGTACGTATTCAAAAGCGAAGCTATCAGCAGCGACCAATTCGATACAATTCTCTTACACTTGATTAAGGTATGCGCATACTAAATTCATCACTACAGATTTAGCACATAGTATCATCATCTGGGTTAGCTTTGAGACGGCGCAATGGACAATAACGGTCAAACATAGAGTGGCACATACAAAAATACACCGTTCGAAGCAAACAAGACACGCAGCCTCCATCCACTTTGGATAAATAATATGGTTGGAGAAATACCCGAAAGTGTCGAGTACTGAAAGTTGAGGTCTAAGCGATCTAGATAGTGAAATAAGCTTCATAACTGATAAGCCAACATACTCCGCGAACCACCAAACACGGAACAACTGCAGAGAACATGCTCTCTGCTACATACAAGAAACACTCTGAAAGGAGATAGTAGGATAAGCTCTCTTACATACACAAGGACGCCGACAAGACACGCACCACATTTGTGCCAGAAAGGGAGCTCTAGCAAGAGACTGAGAGACTGAGCTTTATCATCTCAAGAGAGCATAGTGAGGAGAAGAAAGTAAACAGATACATAACTGAGAGTACTGATCAATACTGTTCATCTTATGAAAGACAGAAAAACAAGTAGTACACCAAATATAGAATCACAGAAACCTTCGGGTAAGTATCTGGACACCCTACTATCCAATATAAGGTGAGCGAAAAGCTAAGAGAGCTTCGTACCATCGTAGCGTGACAACATCAGACAAGCATACTATCATTCTCACGATCGAACCTCGTAGACTCAACGCAGAGTAACATCCGCACACAAGTGGTACCGCGTCTACCACCGACTCAAATCATCGAACAGAGCATCACTGGAACAACAAGTCACTAATCAGAGGAAATACATGGTCATACGAACTAAGCACAAACAGCAAGACACGACATTGGAAGCCAAAGACAATCCCGACTAAAAATAAGCGTAAGTAATTCAATGCAATACCTATCGACAGATCTGAGGAGAGAAATATAGTACTACATCACAACTAGAGCAAACACACCCAGAGGTAGACTCCTGCGAGAAGAATCCTTTGACCCTACATGAGCCGAGATAACCGAGATAAAAACCAAGAAGAGACCAGAGAATCTACACGATTAAAAGACAACAGACACAAGATATATGCAAATCGTGATCACGAGCAAGCATAAGAGCTAATACAGAGCACAAAAACACGACAAACCAACTCCAAGCGAGACGAGCGATCCAACAAAGCTCGACTGTAGCAGGAACTAAAAGGTCACGAGACAAGCTATTCAAGATTGTCATATCGATGAAAACCTATTCTCACCGATCACAATCTTAACGTCTGTCCGAAAAATTCATAGTATTAGCAGACTGACGCTGCAGAACTACTTAAACAAGGCATGCTCTAATAGAAATATAGCATGAAAATGAATGCAAGAATTGAAGTATCCAAGACTACTCGATCAACTGAAAGAGAAATACTGGAACGAAACAGTTGTATCATAGAAATACATACGCAAGCACAATGTCTAGGAGCATAGCAACTAAAGTACCACCCAAAAGCATAGCGATAACCACTAAATTCAGGAAGCCACACCCGGCTGATCCATTTATGAGGAGACTGTGCATACAGCATCGTCGGAGTCTTGAATAAACGCTTGATAAGAGATCAATAGAGCAGGAGTGTCGAGTACAGACACCATTGAGAAGAGAGCACCGAATTAGGTAATACAAACATCACTGAGTGACAAGACCTCTATAGTCAATAAGATCTCATATTAAATAACAGTAGAGATACAATACCATGCATTAGCTAATAAGTTCGATAAAGATTAAGTATACACGTAGCGAAATACATAAAGAGAAAACACATTAAACATAAGAAGAGTGTATAATCACAATGCCAAGATCACTAACGTTGACACAAACGCATACCAAACTATCGCGGAAGAATCAGCAACCAGCCACATCAATAGACTATCAGAGATAGAGTCAAAGCATCCAGTGCAACCTAATACAAAAGCACACACCACAACAAATATCATGACAAAGCTTTTCGAGAACAAGTTCAAAATGGGCATTCACGGTACAAAGAAAAGGCAAATAATACTAGCGTGCTGATGATACAAACAGTAGAGATCACAGAAGTGAGCTCTATAAGACCAAACTATCGCAACAACGACCAACCAAACAATAGCAAACAGCATAAGGATGAAGAGAAATGAACAATCAGTGCATTGGACCAACATCATCTATGACGTTTACAAGCCAAGGTCGCACAAAACAAAGGTCAGCCACAGCGGAGTAGTATCACAGCAACCTCCAGTATAGCCTTGAACCTATAACAACAAAACCACAGTAACACTCAACGAAAATTGATATACAGACAAAAGAGATACACAAGATATCTATAAGTCACAGGAATAGACAACTAAACTAGAACTGATATGCAGCAATGAGTTCAAAGAAACTATCCGCCTACACACAAATAAACCACATGAAAGAGACTATAACAGAAGCAAACAAGATCGATGCGAACGACTATCATGGATGTGAAGACTATGCACCGAAAACAGAGCCCTCATCTCTACCGCGCAGAATGGGATACAACTATGAGAATGTGCATAGATGTATGACCAATCGCGAGATTCCGCGACACATTCCACAACTGCGCCAACCGGTCCGAACACCGTACTTTGCAGTAAGCCAGTAAGAGACCAGCAGCGTGCAGTTCGATGCAACACGATTCGTCTAACTACCGGACAAGCGCGTCCCGCGAGCGGCACGCTACATGTAGAATAGCGCACACTTACCAGAGCTGAGTACCTCGAGAAGCAATACAAAAAGAAAGAGCTCCTGAGAATGAAGACGAGTATCCCAAAACACCGCACTCTAGGTGCCCCAGTACAGCCCGAATCGCACCTCGGGCTCACAATTAAACAATTTGTGACAATAACTCTGCCCACCACCTACGCCACAGCACAAGTCGGCACTTGCCAAAGACATCCTAGCAGACTTCAGCAAAGAACCAGCACATCACAGAGACAGCTTCAACATACCGGAGATCAATAAGCCAGAAGTGGGACGAAACTATAGGAGAGAGAGATCATGACCTAAAATAACATAGCGAATCATGAAGGAAGACAGATCTCCATACCAAGACCTCCCACTGAGCATACAACATAGCGAACACAACAAAGAAAGACTGCCAGAATGCGGTGCTTTAGAAAATACGCAAAAAGAGAGAGATGTAAAGTCGCAGATGATTGGTCACTCACTGCCAAGTGGAGAAGCAACTTGACAACAAACGAGAAACCTTACGCAACCCTTAACGAAAAAGGCAATAATAAAGTTATATTTTTCACTTATAAACATGAACAAATGTTATTATCATGCCAAGACATATCGTGAATAAACTCGAACCGATACCTCGAGCAGAAAATATTACTAGCAAAACCACAATTAGCTAGTACACTAATTTAAAGTCCCCTCACCTCTAACTCAAAGACTAGCTCATTAATCGAAGGTAGATACGTGTGCATGTATCGAGGATGTCTCAGAACTTAATAAGACTCGTACGATCTCATGATAGAATAACCCGATGCATCAAGCATCACAATCATCTAGATGAATGATACTGATTGACAGACACCATATTACCTTAGCTTAGCACCCGATCGTTTAGTATGTTGCTATTGCTTTCTTCATGACTTATACATGTTCCTATGACTATGAGATTATGCAACTCCCGTTTACCGGAGGAACACTTTGTGTGCTACCAAACGTCACAACGTAACTGGGTGATTATAAAGGTGCTCTACAGGTGTCTCCAAAGGTACATGTTGGGTTGGCGTATTTCGAGATTAGGATTTGTCACTCCGATTGTCGGAGAGGTATGTCTGGGCCCTCTCGGTAATGCACATCACATAAGCCTTGCAAGCATTGCAACTAATGAGTTAGTTGGAGATGATGTATTACGGAACGAGTAAAGAGACTTGCCGGTAACGAGATTGAACTAGGTATTGAGATACCGACGATCGAATCTCGGGCAAGTAACATACCGATGACAAAGGGAACAACGTATGTTGTTATGCGGTCTGACCGATAAAGATCTTCGTAGAATATGTAGGAGCCAATATGAGCATCCAGTCCGCTATTGGTTATTGACCGGAGACGTGTCTCGGTCATGTCTGCATTGTTCTCGAACCGTAGGGTCCGCACGCTTAACGTTACGATGACAGTTCATTATGAGTTATATATTTTGATGTACCGAAGTTGTTCGGAGTCCCGGATGTGATCACGGATTGACGAGGAGTCTCGAAATGGTCGAGACATAAAGATCGATATATTGGACGACTATATTTGGACACCGGAAAGGTTCCGGGTGAGATTGGGACAATACCGGATCACCGGGAGGTTATCGGAACCCCCCGGGAGGTATATGGGCCTTATTGGGCCTTAGTGGAAAGGAGGGGAAAGGAGCAAGGGAGGGCGCCCCCAAGCCCAATCCGAATTGGGAGGGGGGCCGGCCCCCCTTTCCTTCCTCCCTCCTTCCTCTTCCTTCCCTCTCCTACTCCTAATAGGAAAAAGGGGAGTCCTACTCCCGGTGGGAGTTGGACTCCCCCCTTGGGCGCGCCACCCTCCTCGGCCGGCCCCTCCTCCACTCCTTTATATATGGGGCAGGGGGGCACCCCAGACATACAACAATTGATCATTGATCTCTTAGCCGTGTGCGGTGCCCCCTCCACCATAATCCTCGATAATATTGTAGCGGTGCTTAGGCGAAGCCCTGCGATGGTAGAACATCAAGATCGTCACCACGCCGTCGTGCTGACGGAACTCATCCCCGGCACTTTGCTGGATCGGAGTCGGGGGATCGTCATCGAGCTGAACGCGTGCAAAAACTCGGAGGTGCTGTAGTTTCGGTGCTTGATCGGTCGGGCCGTGAAGACGTACGACTACATCAACCGCGTTGTTATAATGCTTCCGCTTTCGGTCTATGAGGGTACATGGACAACACTCTCCCCTCTCGTTGCTATGCATCACCATGATCTTGCGTGTGCTTAGGAATTTTTTTGAAATTACTACGTTCCCCAAGAGGAGGCCCAAGTATTTTTCCTCAAACACCAAGCTTGTAACTCCCAACACATCTCTTACTTGCTCCTGTGTTGTCGCCGGGCAAGCAGCACCAAAAAATATAGAACATTTACTATAGTTCAAGCTTTGGCCAGTGGCAGATCCATACAACTCTAGGGCAGTCTTCACACTCTCCGCTTGGGCACTAGAGGCCTCAAAAAATAGCAAATGGGAAATATCCGAAGCCCTTCTACAGACTTTGACAGGAGTAATCTCACCCAAGGTAACTTTATTCTTTAAAATTGCTGACAAGCCATCCGCAAACAGAAGAAATAAGAATGGAGATAGAGGGTCACCTTGCCGAAGCCCACGCATTGGTGCAAATGAATCCAAGAGAGTCCCATTTAATTTTACAGAATACCTCACCGATATGACACACGTCATAACCCAATCAATCCATCGCTGAGAGAAACCCTTCTTTTGCATCACCCGCCTCAAGAAACTGTTGGAAATATGCCCTAGAGGCAATAATAAAATGGTTATTATTATATTTCCTTGTTCATGGTAATTGTCTATTGTTCATGCTATAATTGTGTTATCCGGAAATCGTAATACATGTGTGAATACATAGACCATAACATGTCCCTAGTGAGCCTCTAGTTAACTAGCTTGTTGATCAATAGATAGTCATGGTTTCCTAACTATGGACATTGGATGTCATTGATAACGGGATCACATCATTAGGAAAATGATGTGATGGACAAGACCCAATCCTAAGCATAGCACAAGATCGTGTAGTTCGTTTGCTAGAGCTTTTCCAATATCCAGTATCATTTCCTTAGACCATGAGATCGTGTAACTCTCGGATGCCGTAGGAGTGCTTTGGGTGTACCAAACGTCACAATGTAACTGGGTGACTATAAAGGTATACTACAGGTATCCCCGAAAGTATCTATTGGGTTGACACAGATCGAGACTGGGATTTGTCACTCCGTATGACGGAGAGGTATCTCTGGGCCCACTCAGTAATGCATCATCACAATGAGATCAATGTGACCAAGTGGTCACGGGATCATGCATTATGGTACGAGTAAAGTGACTTGCCGGTAATGAGATTGAATGAGGTATTGGGATACCGACGATCGAATCTCGGGCAAGTAATGTACCGATTGACAAAGGGAATTGAATACGGGATTGATTGAATCCTTGACATCGTGGTTCATCTGATGAGATCATCGTGGAACATGTGGGAGCCAACATGGGTATCCAGATCCCGCTGTTGGTTATTGACTGGAGAGTCGTCTTGGTCATGTCTGCGTGTCTCCCGAACCCATAGGGTCTACACACTTAAGGTTCGGTGACGCTAGGGTTGTAGAGATATTAGTATGCGGTAACCTGAAAGTTGTTCGGAGTCCCGGATGAGATCCCGGACGTCACGAGGAGTTCCGTAATGGTCCGGAGGTGAAGATTTATATATAGGAAGTCCAGTTTCGGCCATCGGGAAAGTTTTGGGGGTAATCGGTATTGTATCAGGACCACCGGAAGGGTCCCGGGGGTCCACCGGGTGGGGCCACCTATCCCGGAGGCCCCATGGGCTGAAGTGGGAGGGGAACCAGCCCCTGGTGGGCTGGTGCGCCCCCCCATGGGCCTCCCCCTGCGCCTAGGGTTGGAAACCCTAGGGGTGGGGGCGCCCCACTTGGCTTGGGGGGCAAGTCCCCCTTGGCCGCCGCCCCCCTTGGAGATCCCATCTCCTAGGGCCGGTGCCCCCCTAGGGGCCCTATATATAGTGGGGGGGGGAGGGAGGGCAGCCGACCCAAGTCCCTGGCCCCTCCCTCTCCCCTCGTAACACCTCCTCTCTCTCTTGTTGGAGCTTGGCGAAGCCCTGCCGAGATCAACCGCTGCTCCACCACGCCGTCGTGCTGCTGGATCTCCATCAACCTCTCCTTCCCCTTGCTGGATCAAGGAAGGAGGAGACGTCTCCCGTCCCGTACGTGTGTTGAACGCGGAGGTGCCGTCCGTTCGGCGCTTGGTCATCGGTGATTTGGATCACGTCGTGTTCGACTACATCATCACCGTTCTTTGAACGTTTCCGCACGCGATCTACAAAGGTATGTAGATGCATCCGATGACTCGTTGCTAGATGAACTCCTAGATGGATCTTGGTGAAACGAGTAGGAAAATTTTTGTTTTCTGCAACGTTCTCCAACAGTGGCATCATGAGCTAGGTCTATGCGTAGTTCTTCTTGCGCGAGTAGAACACAATTTGTTGTGGGCGTAGATTTGTCAACTTTCTTGCCGCTACTAGTCTTTTCTTGCTTCAGCGGCATTGTGGGATGAAGCGGCCCGGACCAACCTTACACGTACGCTTATGTGAGATCGGTTCCACCGACTAACATGCACTAGTTGCATAAGGTGGCTGGCGGGTGTCTGTCTCTCCCACTTTAGTTGGAGCGGATTCGATGAACAGGGTCCTTATGAAGGGTAAATAGAAGTTGACAAATCACGTTGTGGCTTTAACGTAGGTAAGAAGTCGTTCTTGCTAGAACCCTAAATTCAGCCACGTAAAACTTGCAACATCAATTAGAGGACGTCTAACTTGTTTTTGCAGCAAGTGGTTTGTGATATGATATGGCCAAAGTTGTGATGAATGATGAATGATCTATATGTGATGTATGAGATGTTCATGCTATAGTAATAGAAATCACGACTTGCATGTCGATGAGTATGACAACCGGCAGGAGCCATAGGAGTTGTCTTTATTCTTTTATATGACCTGCGTGTCATTGAGAAACGCCATGTAAATTACTTTACTTTATTGCTAAACGCGTTAGCCATAGTAGTAGAAGTAATAGTTGGCGAGCAACTTCATGGAGACACGATGATGGAGATCATGATGATGGAGATCATGGTGTCAAGCCGGTGACAAGATGATCATGGAGCCCCAAGATGGAGATCAAAGGAGCTATGTGATATTGGCCATATCATGTCACGTTTATTATTTGATTGCATGTGATGTTTATCATGTTTTGCATCTTGTTTACTTAGAACGACGGTAGTAAATAAGATGATCCCTCATAATAATTTCAAGAAGTGTTCCCCCTAACTGTGCACCGTTGCGACAGTTCGCTGTTTCAAAACACCACGTGATGATCGGGTGTTTTATTCAGACGTTCACATACAACGGATGTAGGACAGATTTACACATGCAAACACTTAGGTTGACTTGACGAGCCTAGCATGTACAGACATGGCCTCGGAACACAGAAGACCGAAAGGTCGAGCATGAGTCGTATAGAAGATACGATCAACGTGAAGATGTTCACCGATGTTGACTAGTCCGTCTCACGTGATGATCGGACACGGCCTAGTTAACTCGGATCATGTAATACTTAGATGACTAGAGGGATGTCTAATCTAAGTGGGAGTTCATTAATAATTTGATTAGATGAACTTAAATATCATGAACTTAGTCTAAAATATTTTACAATATGTCTTGTAGATCAAATGGCCCACGTAGTCCTCAACTTCAACGCGTTCCTAGAGAAAACCAAGCTGAAAGACGATGGCAGCAACTATACGGACTGGGTCCGAAACCTGAGGATCATCCTCATAGCTGCCAAGAAAGATTATGTCCTACAAGCACCGCTAGGTGAAGCTCCCGTCCCACAGAACCAAGACGTTATGAACGCTTGGCAGACACGTGTTGACGACTACTCCCTCGTTCAGTGCGGCATGCTTTACAGCTTAGAGCCGGGGCTCCAAAAGCGTTTTGAGAGACATGGAGCATATGAGATGTTCGAAGAGATGAAAATGGTTTTTCAAGCTCATGCCCGGATCGAGAGATATGAAGTCTCCAATAAGTTCTTCAGCTGTAAGATGGAGGAAAATAGTTCTGTCAGTGAGCACATACTCACTATGTCTGGGTTACATAACCGCTTGTCTCAGCTGGGAGTTAATCTCCCGGATGATGCGGTCATTGACAGAATCCTCCAGTCGCTTCCACCAAGCTACAAGAGCTTTGTGATGAACTTCAACATGCAGGGGATGCAAAAGACCATTCCTGAGTTGTTCTCAATGCTGAAATCAGCGGAGGTAGAAGTCAAGAAGGAACATCAAGTGTTGATGGTCAATAAAGCCACTAAGTTCAAGAAAGGCAAGGGTAAAAAGAACTTCAAGAAGGACGGCAAGGAGGTTGCCGCGCCCGGCAAGCAAGCTGCCGGGAAGAAGCCAAAGAATGGACCCAAGCCCGAGACTGAGTGCTTTTATTGCAAGGGAAGCGGTCACTGGAAGCGGAACTGCCCTAAATACTTAGCAGACAAGAAGGCCGGCAAAACAAAAGGTATATGTGATATACATGTAATTGATGTGTACCTTACTAGTGTCCGTAGTAGCTCCTGGGTATTTGATACCGATGCAGTTGCTCACATTTGTAACTCAGAGCAAGGGCTGCGGAATAAGCGGAAACTGGCAAAGGACGAGGTGACGATGCGCGTCGGGAATGGTTCCAAGGTCAATGTGATCGCCGTCGGCACGCTACCTCTATATCTACCTTCGGGATTAGTTTTAAACCTTAATAATTGTTATTTAGTGCCAGCTTTGAGCATGAACATTGTATCGGGATCTCGTTTAATTCGAGATGGCTACTCATTTAAATCCGAGAATAATGGTTGTTCTATTTATATGAGAGATATGTTTTATGGTCATGCTCCTATGGTGAATGGTTTATTCTTTATGAATCTCGAACGTAATACTACACATGTTCATAATGTGAGTACCAAAAGATGTAAGGTTGATAATGATAGTCCCACATACTTGTGGCACTGCCGCCTTGGTCACATAGGTGTCAAACGCATGAAGAAGCTCCATGCAGATGGACTTTTAGAGTCTCTTGATTATGAATCATTTGACACGTGCGAACCATGCCTCATGGGTAAGATGACCAAGACTCCGTTCTCAGGAACAATGGAGCGAGCAACCAACTTATTGGAAATCATACATACTGATGTGTGCGGTCCAATGAGTGTTGAGGCTCGCGGTGGCTATCGTTATGTTCTCACGCTCACTGATGATTTAAGTAGATATGGGTATATCTACTTAATGAAACACAAGTCCGAAACCTTTGAAAAGTTCAAGGAATTTCAGAGTGAGGTTGAAAATCAACGTGACAGGAAAATCAAGTTTCTACGATCAGATCGTGGAGGAGAATACTTGAGTCACGAATTTGGCACACACTTAAGAAAATGTGGAATAGTTTCACAACTCGCGCCGCCTGGAACACCTCAGCGTAACGGTGTGTCCGAACGTCGTAATCGCACTCTATTAGATATGGTGCGATCTATGATGTCTCTTACCGATTTACCGCTATCTTTTTGGGGCTATGCTTTAGAGACTGCCGCATTCACTTTAAATAGGGCTCCGTCGAAATCCGTTGAGACGACACCGTATGAATTATGGTTTGGGAAGAAACCTAAGCTGTCGTTTCTAAAAGTTTGGGGATGCGATGCTTATGTCAAGAAACTTCATCCTGAAAAGCTCGAACCCAAGTCGGAAAAATGCGTCTTCATAGGATACCCAAAAGAAACTATTGGGTACACCTTCTACCTCAGATCCGAAGGCAAGATCTTTGTTGCCAAGAATGGGTCCTTTCTAGAGAAAGAGTTTCTCTCGAAAGAAGTAAGTGGGAGGAAAGTAGAGCTTGATGAAGTATTACCTCTTGAACCGGAAAATGGTGCAACTCAAGAAAATGTTCCTGAGGTGCCTGCACCGACTAGAGAGGAAGTTAATGATAATGATCAAGATACTTCTGATCAAGCTCCTACTGAAATTCGAAGGTCCACAAGGACACGTTCCGCACCAGAGTGGTACGGCAACCCTGTCTTGGAAATCATGTTGTTAGACAACGGTGAACCTTCGAACTATGAAGAAGCGATGGCGGGCCCGGATTCCGACAAATGGCTAGAAGCCATGAAATCCGAGATAGGATCCATGTATGAAAATGAAGTATGGACTTTGACTGACTTGCCCGTTGAACGGCGAGCCATAGAAAATAAATGGATCTTTAAGAAGAAGACAGACGCGGATGGTAATGTGACCATCTATAAAGCTCGACTTGTCGCTAAGGGTTATCGACAAGTTCAAGGGGTTGACTACGATGAGACTTTCTCACCGGTAGCGAAGCTAAAGTCCGTCCGAATCATGTTAGCAATTACCGCATTCTACGATTATGAGATATGGCAAATGGACGTCAAAACGGCATTCCTTAATGGTTTCCTTAAGGAAGAATTGTATATGATGCATCCGGAAGGTTTTGTCGATCCTAAGAATGCTGACAAGGTGTGCAAGCTCCAACGCTCGATTTATGGGCTGGTGCAAGCATCTCGGAGTTGGAACATTCGCTTTGATGAGATGATCAAAGCGTTTGGGTTTACGCAGACTTATGGAGAAGCCTGCGTTTACAAGAAAGTGAGTGGGAGCTCTGTAGCATTTCTCATATTATATGTAGATGACATACTTTTGATGGGAAATGATATAGAACTCTTGGACAGCATAAAGGCCTACTTGAATAAGAGTTTTTCAATGAAGGACCTTGGAGAAGCTGCTTATATATTAGGCATCAAGATCTACAGAGATAGATCAAGACGCCTCATAGGTCTTTCACAAAGCACATACCTTGATAAGATATTGAAGAAGTTCAATATGGAGCAGTCTAAGAAGGGGTTCTTGCCTGTATTACAAGGTGTGAAATTGAGCTCAGCTCAATGTCCGACCACGGCAGAAGATATAGAAGAGATGAGTGTCATCCCCTATGCCTCGGCCATAGGGTCTATTATGTATGCCATGCTGTGTACCAGACCTGATGTAAACCTTGCCGTAAGTTTGGTAGGAAGGTACCAAAGTAATCCCGGCAAGGAACACTAGACAGCGGTCAAGAATATCCTGAAGTACCTGAAAAGGACTAAGGAAATGTTTCTCGTTTATGGAGGTGACGAAGAGCTCGTCGTAAAAGGTTAAGTCGACGCTAGCTTCGACACAGATCTGGATGACTCTAAGTCACAAACCGGATACGTGTATATTTTGAATGGTGGGGCAGTAAGCTGGTGCAGTTGCAAGCAGAGCGTCGTGGTGGGATCTACATGTGAAGCGGAGTACATGGCAGCCTCGGAGGCAGCACATGAAGCAATTTGGGTGAAGGAGTTCATCACCGTCCTAGGAGTCATACCCAATGCGTCGGGGCCGATCAAACTCTTCTGTGACAACACTGGAGCTATTGCACTTGCCAAGGAGCCCAGGTTTCACAAGAAGACAAGGCACATCAAGCATCGCTTCAACTCCATTCATGAAAATGTTCAAGATGGAGACATAGATATTTGTAAAGTACATACGGACCTGAATGTAGCAGATCCGTTGACTAAACCTCTCCCTAGAGCAAAACATGATCAACACCAGAATTCCATGGGTGTTCGATTCATCACAATGTAACTAGATTATTGACTCTAGTGCAAGTGGGAGACTGTTGGAAATATGCCCTAGAGGCAATAATAAAAGCATTATTATTATATTTCCTTATTCATGATAATTGTCTTTATTCATGCTATAATTGTGTTATCCGGAAATCGTAATACATGTGTGAATAACAGATACCAACATGTCCCTAGTAAGCCTCTAGTTGACTAGCTCGTTGATCAACAGATAGTCATGGTTTCCTGACTATGGACATTGGATGTCATTGATAACGAGATCACATCATTAGGAGAATGATGTGATGGACAAGACCCAATCCTAAACATAGCACAAGATCGTATAGTTCGTTTGCTAGAGTTTTTCCAATGTCAAGTATCTTTTCCTTAGACCATGAGATCGTGTAACTCCC